>NC_072732.1:180171379-180332507 GCF_026930045.1 Uloborus diversus | reverse complement strand
GGATCAAGTCCGCCTTAAGTTATTGTATTTGGTGACATAAAAAACGAGAGTAGATGATACCTGTTTGAAAACACTTGCGAGATATTGTATTAAATGAACGCAGCGATATAAGAACGCCATTTTGAAATTTACATTGTTTGAAATAGGAAAGGTTCCCTAGAAAAATACGTAGTTTAACGGCAATCATCTTTGAAGCGCGAACACATCATTTTTCTTAGGTAAGTAAAAAATGTTAAAATCAGTATATTTGGCCAGTCCCAATGATTTTCAGCCACTTCATATTTTTTTTTTACTATAGCACGGGTTCCCAAAGTGAGTGCCATAGCATCCTAGGGTGACGCTGGAAGAAACCAGGAGGAGGGGGGGGGGGATGCGTGAAGTGTCCATAGAATCAATACAAATATACATAGTAGAGATAGACAAAGGCGTGGTAAGGAAACTCGAATTCTTAAAGGGTGTCGCTGATCGGAAAAGTTCAGGCACCTCTGTATTGTAAATGTAGCACATTTTAAAATCGAAAAGGGCAGAAATCTTATTTTTTGACCTCGCCAGAAAGAATGCATCACTGGGATTCTTAGTTTTTTTTTTTTTTTTGGTAAGTCAAATAAATAAAAAAATATGAGGTGGAAAAAACGTTATCAGGACTTGCTCAAAGATATTCTGAATGCCTGTAATACATTGTTAAGATTGGAAGTCCAGCACTCGAAGCGCAGAACATTTACCGCCACAAGCTTAGAACGGAATCTTTCATCCGTTTCTTTGAAACCACGGCGATAATAACATTGTTAGAATTTTTATGATTGATTCTTTAATAACTTGCAAAACATTTTTTTTAATGTTGTGGCACGTGGATGTAGACGTGGAGGGTGAGTGACACGTGTCCGTGGTGGTGTTTAAACCACGGACCTTTGGGATGCTATCCCAGAACTTGTCTGCTGAGCCAAAGGGACCTCAAAGCTCGGGAGAAAAGTTGGATCATGTGTACGCCACAATGTCATAATAAACTCCCTGTTACAGTGATGTGGTTCAGCAAACCTTTACCTTTAGCAAGGCATATGTTTTGCGGTCCTCGGTAGCATTACGGCTTAAATCGAACTCATAAAGCAAAAATTCTCTGATTGTGTAAATTAGCTTGGCTGCTCATCTTTAACTCGTTGATTTCATATATCATGCATTAGAAATCAGAGGCGTAGCTAGACCCGACTTTCGGGGGGGGGGGGGTTACTTATATATATATATATATATATATATATATATATATATATATATATATATATATATATATATATATATATATATATATATGTGTGTGTGTGTGTGTGTGTGTGTGTGTAAACTTTTTTTTAGCATTAAAAGAAATAAGAGGGAGGTGAATCTTACATATTTGGAATGGGGTGCCCCAAGTCCGATGCTTGTGTCAAACAAAACAAAAGCAAAGAATTTTCTCTTTTTTTTGTTTTTAATGTTGTGGAAAATTCAACTTTTTTTTCTTTTCCCTACCTTTAATTTAAAGTGAAATTTTCTAGCAACGGGGATCTTGTCAAAAACAGTCTATCCAAATAAGGGGGAAATCAAATATCTGATGAGCGTGTTCCGTTCATTTCAGTGTGACTGATTAATTTAGAGGGTAACACACATCTACAAAAGCTGGCCTCCTTGAAAGCTAATACTAGATACTTCCATTTCCGCCTCTAAACTGGATGTTTGGCTTTCAATCTCATCGGTGATCAGATTATAAAGACTATTTTTACTAACTTCGTTTGCACTAAAAGTATGAAATAAAATAAAAAAAGACTTCTTGAATTATAAACCGCAAAAAATGAAATTGCTTTTCATATCGTTATATTTATATGTTGCTTTTTATGTATTTACATTTGGGCTAATTCTAAAGCAGTTAATAAAACTTGAATTAGAAATATAGATGTTAGAAAGTAATTCGCTCAAAGCTGCATACCATCTGTTCTCCGTTCAAGTTTTTATTTTTAATTTTATTACCTGCTTTAGAATTTACATAAATATCTATTTGAGAGAGCAACAGCAAATTTCGAGTGTTAAAAACAGAAGTCTTTTTTATTTTCTACTTTTTAATGCGAACCAAGCTAACAGAAATAATCTAGATTCATTTCGTTTTTAAACATTTTATTCGTGTAATACTATGCAGTTTTTTTTTTTTTTTTTTGAATTAAAATAAAATTGCCTTTAGAAGGGTCCGATGGCTTTGCAGACTGTACTTCGTTTTCTTCAGACGACGTTAACTTTCTCTTTTTAGAGCAATCCTTTTCGTCATTTTCATTTTTTTCTTTGGGTTTAAAAAAGCTTGTTTTGCTCGCTTCATTATACAGCAACTTTCCCTTAGAATGTACTATTCTAAACAGACTATACGTTTCCAAAAGAATATCCATCCACTATAATATTAAAATCTGTTCGCGTCCGTCTGTCTGTCTGTCTGTCTGAAGATCGATCTCCTCGAGAACCGCTGCGAATCGAGAGTCGAACGAGATACCGATCAATTCGAAATTTTCCAAAGAAAACAATAGAACCAATCTCGTAACTGTACGACTTTAATTAGCGGAGATATTAATTAAAACGTTAATTAGCATAGCGTTATTCAGGAATTTTTATTTCTTTCCTGTTGCCATTTTGCGTATGTGCAAATAAAATTCTAATAATTGTTTTAAAAGAGTTTTTTTGGCTGCTGTCCAAATCTTAAAACAACGTTTCCATCCAGAATTTCATTTCAAATTAGTTTAAAATTGGTTGCTTTATTCGGATATAGCCTTTATTTTATCGTCTGTCCTTTTTTTATTTTTTACATTCAACGTTCTTAACTCTTTTCCTCATATAAAAGTTGTTTCTTTAGCTATGTTTATTGATTGTAGTGTTAGTTTATCATTCACCGGCCTCATATTTTGATGCATTAGGATGTGCGACTAATTATGTTTATTTTGTTGAACTTTTTCCCGTTACATGGGTGAGTTTTCGAATTGCAATAACTTTCTTTTTCTTTCCTGTTTCTATTTTTGAAATACAGTTTGTATCGTTAAAAGAACATGTTAAATTAAGATTGCTTGGATTTCTTTAAGTGAAACAGAGTTGAACAAAAAATTGTTTTTAAGGATTTTAACTAAAGCTATCTTGGAATCTGATGACTTGGTATTTAATTAATGCTTATTGGTATTTATTTAGTCTTGGTGCTTTAGTTTCACATAATCAATCAAAATGTGTGTGTCATTTTATGTAAAAAGATGATCATAATTGTACATAAATATTTCAGATATAGTCTATCAGATTTAATTCAGTTTAAAGTGACCAGAGATAATAGTTGATAATAAATATATTTTCATCTTTTGTGCTAATTGAAAATACTCATAACTTGTATCATTGATAACTATGATTAACGTTAAAGAGAATTTTGACAAAAATATGTTCTACTGGTGTTTTACAAACCTTGCATTACGCGTATTTATTTACTTCTTAGCGCTTTAGAAACTGATGTCAGAGTAATACAAAAACATCAATTGGACATCTCTTTCATTTTTTAAGTAGCCCGTGCAACGCCGGGCACGCAGGCTAGTTTAGTTAATACTGGTTGAAAAATCAATGTGGATTGCAATGGATACTCTGGTTAGCAAAGACAGTTTTGACTATGACCTTTGACACACACGAGACAAGATCAACAAAAACTTCTATCGTCTCGCATTCCGGTTATGCTACCATTAACGGATTCGAAGCCCTGTGATCTTTGAAGCAGCAAACAAAAACATTTTCTTCAACTCAGAAACAGATTAATTGTCTTCAAGAGCGGATAGCTGAGGAGACAGTGGAAAAAAGGGAGAAATGCGAGGAAGATTAACAGAAGGACAGTCGTTTCGCGCACTTTCTTGGAAGAGTAAAAGGGTGAAATTCAGAGGTTTGACATGTAAAACTTTTCAATTTCATAGTTAAACGTCATTCAAGTTAAAAGCCATTTCGCTCTGTTATCTGGATTAGTAATGTTCTTTGGTTGCTCTCTTTCTTAAAATTGAGATTCCTAAGAAAAACGAAATGATAGGAGTGACAATCCAAAAAAAAAAAAATCAGGGACCAAAAATCAATAAAAGACTTTTTCTTGAAAAATATACAGTGGCTCCCAAAAGTGTTCGTACACTTTGAAATTTTTTAGTAAAACCAAAATAACGCGAAACTGAATTCGAATATGGAGTCCAATATTTTTTCACATCATTCCTATGTCATTCTAAATACAACCCATTGGTTTTTTCAAAATATTAACGGATCTACTTTTTGAAATGGGTCAGAAAACGAAGAGAGAGAGAAATAACACGCCACAAAAGTCATCGTACACTCAAATATTTTCGAATAAATTCATGATTAAAATTATCATATGCCGTTTTATTAATATTTTTGCATTGTGTTGACCCTTATAAGTCATTTGGCTTTAATTTTTTGTTTATTTATTTCTTAATATTGTGCTTATTTCTATAAAATCGCTGGTATTCGTAAAAAACCGCTAACACCATTCAAAATTCGAATTTGTTTCCCACAGTTGCGGTAAATTGGTTTGAAATGACTCTAAATTAGTTAATTTATTTGTTTGTATAGTAAAGTGCTTGATAAAATGCTTTAAAGAAAGGAATCGGACCGAAAACAAGGTAAGAAAAGGTCAACCGGCAAAGTTGACAAAACGTGATCGGAGATTTAAGGTTGAAAAAATTATAAAAAATACACATTTGAGTGATGTAAAAGTTTCTACAGAGTTAAAAGAAAAATTTCACGTTTAATTTTCACCTAAAATTTTCCGCCAAATTCTCTGATTAGCTGGATTAAATGGGGCCTCTTCCCGCAGAAATTTTCTTGTTTGCACGAAAAACACAAAACTTATGCTTTTCGTCACAAAATCAAGGATAAATAAGCTAAAAACGTTTTAGAATTACGTCTTATTTACAGATAAAAATGAATTTAACATTTTTGGTTAAATTGTTGCATAATTGTAAGTAGAAGAAAAAATTAGGAACTTAATCTTAAGAACTTACTTGGATCAGTTAATCACGACGGTAAAGGTGTTCTAGTGTGAGGGTGCATATCAGCATCAGGACTTGGTAGTTTGGAACTTTTTGATGAAATAATGAATCATACTGTTCCTTTAAATATTTTAAAAGCCAATTTTGAACTCTTAACCAAAAATTTGGTTATTGGAAACAACTTTGTTTTTATCAAGATAACGATATGAAGCACTCGGTTTTCAACGTTCACGTCTAGTGCCTCAAAAATCGTCCTAAAATTCAGAAAATACCCCCTAAATCTCCATATTTGAACTTAATGTAACGTATTTAGAGATATCTATAGGCTAGATTACGAAAATGCGGCTTTAAAACGAAAATAAAGCTAGAAACAGTAAGACTAGTGTGACACTCGAAGTGTGGTTGAACACTTACTCAGAAATTACGCAAAAAAAAAGAAAGAAAAAGAATGAAATCTATTCCCAGACATTTAAAAGGTGTTATGAATACTGTATGATATTCAACTAATTAATAACTTAATAAAAAGTTAGATTATTCAATAATATACAGACATTTTGTAAAGTGTACGAAGACTTTTGTGACATAGAATTTCCGGCACTTTTTGGTTTTTTGATGTTTTAAAAATTAAGTTTTAATATTTTTTAAAAACTTTTCATGTAGTTTTGTTAAAAATTAATCATAGATCTTATAATTAAATACCTATTCCGAAATATTAATTCTAACCAATGGATTAGGGCCTATTTCGTTGAATGTCGTAGGTGTACTAAGACTTTTGGGAGCCACTGTATGCTTAAAGTTTCTTTTACTGTCAAAATGATTCCTTAAACTCGCAATAAAGCACTTAATAATGTAATAAAGAAATAAATACCTAACAAAACTAATACAGAGGAATTTTATATCAAGAGCCCATATTGTCTTTAGTATCGATTTCAAATTTTCACCATCATATTCCAAATTTCTATAAAGTTTCTTAAAGCCCCCGTATCTCCAAACCTCTTTTTCTCGATTTTTTTTTCTTTCCTGTGAAATTCGAAATATACAGATTCGACTGTATGCAATATTCCCACTGTGCCGCTCATAAAATTAAACAAATTTAACGATTTGCAGAATCTATGACAAAGAAAGGCTACATATACGTGGATGTAACAAATCAGTCTCATTTCTAAAGCAAAGTGTCAAATTTCACTCAATTATCAAAAAATTGTCGCAGCAGAGGGAGGCGTCTTCACACTTGAGAGTCACTCATGGAGCAGATTTTCAATGGCATTGGGGGGGGGGGGGGAGCGAAGTGAGTTTTTGACCTTTGTTAGTCAGAAAAATGTCGATTTGATTTTTTTCTTTCTTTTTTTTTCTTTCTCTTTTTTCTTTTTCTCCTTTTTTTTGACACAAACGTTTCGGGGGGGGGGGGCTTAGCTGCTCCCCTGTTAGAATTCAATGGTATTGTGTGATAACCAAGCCCAAATACTGACTTTTTTTATTGGTTATCCTCTGCATTTCATGCACATAGGTACAAGCTAATGGTACGTTGCAAAAATTTACATCTGTCAAATATTGGAAAACTTATGGATCCCCCTAGTATTATCATTTCAGAATAAAGTTCCATCATTATGTTTCAAAGGGGTTCACTGATTAAGGTTTGGATAGTGTTTAAAAATGTAGAAAAAGGGTAGAATCGAAATTGTGATTTGTTTAAGAAATTTCATTAGAATAAATTCATTGAAATATGCATATACTTTTCAGAGAACGAGCAACTTTATAAAATATTTTAAAAATAATTTTATGAATTTCGATTAGTTTTATGAATCTTTATAGTACAAACGAAACGGTGCCTTAAAACTTGCTAAAGTATTTAGTGGAAATGATGTTGCGAAGCAATCGCGAACTATTAGCATACATTAAGTTCAAACAAAATATTCGATCGAGTAATATACAGCAAATAGCTGCTCTTCTAAAGAATTTATTGATTTTTAGGGAACCTTAAACATTAAAAAAAAGAGCTATAATTTGATGATGCGATTTCTTTCCTCTTTTCACATTTGTATTGCCTGTTTCCAAGTTTATTCCTATTCTGATTAACTTTTTCAATATCTTTAGTAATTTTTTGTTCGAATTTCTTAGTTACCTGATTTTTGCTTGATTATTGCAAGTGTCCAAGAAAACTTCTTGAGTCGCTCAAGGCATGAGTTTTTTTTGAGTTGGGGGGGGGGGGGTTAAAAAAAAGTAGAATTTTGTTCCCCTTTGAATGAACATAAAGGTACAGTTTTGATTATTTTTCGCAATTTCAGTTGCAGAGAAAAGGTTTAGTCGCTATGCGTATAACAGACATACAGAGATCACGAGATCCAGACATTTCGACTTTCAGCTTTATTTTCAGTAAAGATAATCTCTAAAAACTCATACCCTATGATTAAAATGCACGACGTGGTTTACAAATGAAAAGTAGCATGCCAACTATGGTGAATAAGTTCAGTTATAATCTAGACTATCTATTTTCATTGTAGCAGATCGCGGACGGACTTTATAAATAAAATAGCGCTAGACACAAGATCTCTCGTGTGAGACTCGCACAAATAAGTTAAGTAATTAACCTGCATTTCCCCCCATATTTTAGGGCACTATACAAATGGTTCCATTAACTCCGGAACATGCACGTACAGTTGTTCTCTTTATATATATATATATATATATATATATATATATATATATTTTTTTTTTGGGTCGTTAAGCTTTTTTTTCCAACTAATAACTTTGCTACTTTCATTTCATTCAAAGATGTCCTTTATTTTCTTTCAGAAACGAAATTATCAGAAAAGTGTTTCGAACAGCATCTAACATACCCGTATCATGCTTTGTGAGAGTCGAAGCTGGGGGCGTTAGACTCTGTACGTTACAGTCTGAAACTCCCGAATGTAACGCATTTCAAATATTTAAAAAAAAAAAAGTCTAGAAAAATAACACTATGTTAGCAAAAAGACGCATTTTTTCCCCAGGAAATTCCCTCTTCATTCTTCCCATTCTAGTTTACTTCAAGAATCGTTCTCGACATAGAAGTGACTCTAATACGTAGCCTGTTAAGCATTGGTTTCCTAGAAGCGAACACGCTTAGCGTCGGCGTCGTTCCTCGCCGAGGCGAAAACTTGATTCTTCTGCTCATGCGCGCCCGAGCCAATTCGGCGTTCTGAGTGGTCACGTCGGAATCCACTTGACTTTGATTTCAGCGTTACGTCGATGAGCGACGTCGAAGATTGGCGATTCGCTTCTAGGGAACCAAGGCTTTAACGTGGATGTGTATCCTAGTGACGGGCGTTGTGCCTAACCTATTAGTTGGAGACATAATCAGGATTAATGTTAACTAATTTGACAAATGACATTGCCGACACCTTCAAACCTATATTAAACGATCATGTTGCGAAGTTTATCGAAGGAGCTTATTCAAAGTGAAATTTAAAATGTTAGACAAAATGAACTATGTAAGGAATTTGGAGGGTCTTATGCCATTAAGTTGACGGTTGACGCTAAAGCTGTAGTTAAAAATTATACGAGACATTTCCCCGTTTATTTAACATCAGCTTCAGTCGGGATTATGAAATACTTATCAAAAAATACTTTTATTTGTCAGACAGTGTACTACAGTAAAGAGTATTTTATGGCCAAAATTTCAAGTTTGTAGATGAAAAATTTAAACAGTTATGATGCGTCTAATATTCCGGACATACAATTTTGAAATACACTTTTAAGATTAAAAAAATATAAAATAAACTTCATCTTAAAATGTTCTCCAAACCACATTAAAACATAAGCATTTATAAATGGACTTTTTGCAAATATTACAATTTTTTTTAAATCAGACAAAAACCTCGCTTTTGCGACGAGAACCCTAAGTTGGAAAAATGAACATCTCTATTCTTGCACAGATAATAATTAGAAGAATGTACAGAGTCAACTACCAAAAAAAGCTCAATTATAAAATTATTAGCAGCTGTCACAAAGTTAAAAAAAAAATCGATTCGAGTTGTTTGTTATCAAAATTGCTGTGGAATAAAAGGCTCGGCTAAATCGGGTTGCTCAAACTGTTGGAAGCAGAAACGAAAATTACCGATTCGTAATCAGACATTTCATTAGTGAGTTCATAAGATTTTTAAATAAGACCCAGTTTGAAACTCATTTCATTTTAGAGTTTCTATCCGAACCTTTGTTAGTTAATGCAAGACACCTTGCATCATTTTCGCATTTAAAATACCGTTTTAAGTGCATAATGAAATATGAGGCTAAGTATTGGATTGTATGTTTTTGCAATATATGAGGATCAGGTGAGTAGAGCTATGTGAAGTGGGCATTCAGCGACACACCGCGTACATTCAGCTACACTACGGCCACGGAGAAGTCAAAACATCCCATTGGAAGGATGTCTTCATCAGGTTATAAAGTGACCGGGCTATAAATTAATAGTTTCAGCAACATTACAGGGATATTGCATGAAAATCCTGTGAGACGTCACAATTCTTTCTTTGTGACTCGTAGTGGCGCTCCTGTAACTCTGCCGTGGTTTCTGCTGCCAGGAAAATTATTATACCCGTAATTTGGGATCACGTCACGGATAGTGATTGCGAATACTTTCGAACAACTATAGGAGATTAAAAAAACAGGTTCTGCTAGAAAAATATATTACCGCTACTTGGCTGGTGCATCACGACAACGTATCCATCCCACCACATAGCCATCAATCTCTGCGAGTTATTGAGAATCTGGCGGAACACCGCATGATAAAACTGCTACAGTTATCCTTTACAGCACCAACTTCGGCCGATTTCTTTCTGTTCCCGAGTCTGGACTGGTATTCCCGAGGCGAAAAACTTTGCTTTTAATTCATACCTATTGCCGAAGGGCCTGATTACCGCACAGGCATGGGCCTGGGGCCCCCTCTTCCTAAGGGTCCCCAAATTACTTAAAGAACAATGCATAGCATTACAACTATACAAAAAATATACACTTTTTAAAAAATAATAGCCTTCAGGGGGCCTCCAAATCATTGTGGGCCTTGGGCCTCACTTTTAGTTAGTCGGGCCCTGGCCGAAACAGTTGTGCTATGTACTTTAACAAAGGTTCCCTTCAAGACGAAGGAGGAAACATGCCGATTTTTAACTAAATTCGATGCCAATGATCGAAGTTAATATTAGTTCTAAAATTTTAAAAGGCGCATGAAAATTTTCCCAATCTTGTCCGATACACCAAGACGTACGTCAATGAAATACATGTATATCATTATGCGCGATAATGAAATTGCATATATCTAGAATAGTTGAAATTTTTCAAAAAATAAAATCCCCCTCCTCCGACCATCGGATTCAGTGCCCTCTATGTGTATAAGAAGCAAATCTGGAAAAATAAGTTTATACTGTTCCCTTCTTAGTAAATATTTTTTGATATCATTCTGAATAAGTAAAAACGGTTCAAAAACTGAATACATTAAATTATGCAATAGAAGCATATTGAAAAATGTTTTTCAAGAGTTAAGATTTTTTAAGTATAGAAATAAGTTCTGAAGTCTAAACGGTTCTCTCGGCTCTTTTGTTGGAAGTTAAACGCTGATATTAGATAAGGCGGCATTCAGAGCTAAAATGGATTAAGTAAATTTCAACTCAATTCACTTTAGCTATAAACGGAGTAAATTTTTGCAACGAAATGTTACATTAATAAATGAGGCTTTCAGAGCTAAAGTGAATTAAGTCGAATTTAACTTTATCTACTTCAGCTCTAATTGGCTCACGTAACACTGACGTTAATGCGACTTTGAATCGCAGTATTATTTTGTTATCTAGTTGCAAAACGTTCTGTAAGTACGGAACGTTTAGCTTTTGGAAAAAAGTAAATTTAATTAATTATTAACGTTATATCATACAAAACATTATGTACAGTTGAAAATGCATGCTTTAATTATTATAAAGTCTACTTTGCACGGAAGTTCATAGGATCTTAGTTTCAGCTATGTTTTAAAGTCAATCTCTGTAAAGCCTTAACGTTCACTTCTTTAGTTTGAAAATAAGCTCTCATTATAAAATAACGCTGATATTAAAACAAAAAAGGATTAATGCGTTATTTACATTTCGAAAAAGAAAAACTAATGGAACTCAAGGGAACAATTGCTCTTTAGATACTTGCTAATTTTTAGACAGAAGATGATGAATAAGCTTTGATTAAACTTATTGGTATTTGCGAACCAAGTAAATGCTATTAAATTTCATTGCGTTTAGAAAATTGTTTTTAAATTGCTCTGAGTTGTTTGCTTTTAGCAGAAGATCACATACGAAATTGTATGATAAATTAATCATTTGAAGCAGACCGTTTAAAAAAATTAAAATCAAGAATGGAAAATTCGTTGCTTCGTTTGCAATAAGTAGTTATTTGTTTTTCCTCGAAGATCTCAATGTTTGAGTTTATTTTGAAAAACAGAAAAATAAAAATATTGTTATTTGATCAGTAAAGGTATTAAACGCATCTCTATCATAGTAATTCCAGCGAACACAACTGCCCAGTAAAAAACTAAATAGACAAAAATAGAGTTTTATGAAAAATGTAATGGTGTAAATCGTCTAAGGTATAAACTGAGCATTTCCCCTCTTCATTTTCAATGAAATTAAGAAAATAAATACTGACAAATGCTTAAGTCAGGGATTTATTTTGCGGTTAAAATGCTTCCTTTGAACACTCTTCATCTATTTACAGTCTTTGCACCATTAAGTTTGCACATAAGTTTCATCTATTTACAGTCTTTGCACCATTAAGTTTGCACATAAGCCGTTAAGTTTCGCGAAATTAACCAAAAACTGATTTTTTTAAAGCTTTTTTGCACATTGCAATATTTCTTCTTTTAAAGTCCAGTTTTCTTTTTTACAGCGCCTGTGCAGAATGCAGTTTTAAACGGAAGTGAAGTTAAACTTTATTACATGAACAGCCCAGCATCCACTAAAAACAGGCGGCTGCATTTCCAGTTCCATTCTAGATTTTCCATCTGCCGAGCCACATGTATTAAGTATAAATGTATTACTCATTTTACATTAGAAGTAAACTATCAAAATTATTTAGTTGTAATTACTAAAAAACATAGAGATAAGTGCATTGGTTACAAAGAATGTATATTTATTCACACTCAGTCACTATGACATATAAGCATAATATTTCACAAAATGGACTTGAAAAGTATCAGTTAGTTAAAGCCACTGAAAAAAATCAGTTCGTCACATCCATTCATGAAACCTCTTTAAAATCATTTTTGATTCAAACGATGACATGATACTGCGAGATTTGATTTTTGCTCTTATGAAGCCATCTCTTGCCAATTGACTAAAACACAAAGAAGCTTCTGTCACCATATTAGCACAGCGTTCTACCACCTGAGTGTGACAGGAGAACTAAACGAACGCAAAATTGGCGTTGATGTTTTCAATCTATTGTTGAAGACTTTCATTAGATATGCCAGCTAAAATGGGAGAGGGGTGGTAGTTATTGCACATTCTTGCCGGTTGATAGCATCAGAGTAGTCTGATGCATTAAAGTTAATCCTTGAATTATAGAATTCTCTTATTTCTTCATGAACAGAAGCCACTTGTCTGGCCTTCAAAATTTTCGCAAAGCCAGTTCTCTGATGAACTTTATTCAACTTTGATCACTGGAAAGAGAATATTTTCCGGGCGGCAAAAATAGGAATTTCGTTGAATGATAGGCTCAATATTTTTTTTCAGATTTTCTCTTACGTAACGAGATGCTGTAATAACACTGATGAGAAACAGCAAAGTTTTGTTTCAATTCCAGAAGAAGAAAAATTTGCAACGGCTATACTCCCACCAACAGAGCCATTGACATTTTTTGGTGTTGATGTCACTTTAAAAGTGGAACAAATGAGGCTTTCTCTGCCAACATTATCAAGAGTGTGCTAACAGTACGGCATTTCTGATAGATGTGCGATGTGCTGCAGCAATTGCTTCATAAACATTACAGGATTTTGGTACTTTGTCAAATAATTATCGCTCTAAAGTCGTTGATAGGAATACAATTTAAAGACAGCGACAGAAGTGTCACAGGTGTCACAGACGAAGTACGTGCTTCTCTTCAAAACCTGCAAACTAGAAGTGAAAGGGTTTGAAAAGTACATTTTTCGACAGCCGAAAAGATACAACTATGTGACAAAAAGAAAGGTTGAAGACAGATACCGTAGAAGAACCATAAGCGAGGAATCCATGGTTGAGAAATCCAATTCTCTTTATTTGGGTCATGTGACGCCAACTTTTGGAATGGGAAAACATGTCGCGACAGCAATGTGACTTTTGTACTGAAAATTTGTTTAAGCCTAAAGGATCTTTTAGCTTTTAGGTGTGATGGCATGGCCACGAATACCAGAAAAAAGAACGGTTTAATTGCGGCCATAGAGAATAAAATTGGACGTCCTGTCCCATGATTAATCTGCAAACTGCATATGAGCAGCCTTTGCGTCACCTGTTCACATTACTTGATGGTGAAACTGCTGGTCCATGTGAATCTTCGCAGGACCAATAGATAAATTGCTAGACAAATGCGAGAATTAACCACTGGTCCAGTTTGAAGCAACTACGCTTCTTGTCGTAGGTGCTGGACTGTTAATATAACAAAGTATAATTTCATTTCCATTTAAAACTGTATTCTGCACAGTCATTGCAAAAAAAATTGGACTTTAAAAGAAAAAATATTGCAATGTGCAAAAAGGCTTGAAAAAAGACAGTTTTTTGGAAATTTCACGAAATTTTACGAACTTGTGTGCGAACCTAATACTGCAAAAAATGTAAATAATTTTGAAGATACATGAAAAGCGTGTTAATAGGAAACATTTTAATGGTATTAGAGTAAACATTTTGAACTTTATTATTTTCATAAAAATTTTGGAAAATTGACCTTTTTTCCTATTTTTGGAGAAATTCAAGCCTTGGTAGGACCCTCAAAGTGTTGTTCAAACTTGATAATATTTTACATGTGTAATGTTCTTACACATGCACAGCTTTTGGTGGGTATTCCAAATTAAGATTCGAACGTTCACTTTTTTCGATCTACCCTACTGGACAACCATGTTACAGTTGAAATAATCAACAAGGCAAGAGACAATGGTGTTTTTATGTTAACGTTTTCGCCTCATTGCAGTCATAGGCTTCAACCACTAGATATATCGGTACATTCCTCATTTAAAAGCCGATATAATGCAGCTTGCAATGATTGGTTGATAAATAATCTGGGAAAAACTATTAATATCTACCACACAGCAAAGCTTGTTGGGATTTCATACCAGGCATCATTCACACCAAAAAATATTACTTCCGAGTTTAAAAAACCTGGAATATATCCATTTAACAGCTAGCCGTTTGGAGATGAAGTGTTTTTGGCATCGTATGTTACAGATCATCCCTTGCCGGTAAATAATGATAATAACAGTAGTGTTCTTCCTTCACCATCTAACCCACCTGATAATCCTGTTAATATCGTTGTTAGCATGCCATCCTCATCTCATATTTTGTCGCTTAGTCCTGCAGACATACGGCCATTTCCCAAAGCAGAACCCAGAAATCCCCTGAAGAAAAATAAAGAAAAGAAAAAAGGACGAACAAAGATATTGACAGATGCCCCAGAGAAGATAGAAATTGAAGAAGCAGAAGCTGCCAGACTAGAAAAAAAAAGCATCAACTAAAACCTGTATGAAAAAAAACTAAAAGTTAAAAAACATTTGAGTTTAAAGATGAATCCCGTGATAGTAAAGGGTCAATTTCTTTACACGACACTTCAGATGAAGAAATATTTTATCCTCATATGCATGATGACGTGGAAATAGCACAAGAGATGGACTGGATGGAGGACGAACCAAACATAGGAGAAAATGAATTTGTGCTTGTCAAATTCCTTACCAAACGGTCAATTGTTTACTATGTTGCAAGGATGGAGAGAATTTATGATACTGAAAGCTACAATGCAAAATTTATGAGAAAGGACATGAAAGGAAATTTTAATTTTCCTCAACAGGATGACTGTAGCATTATAGATAAAACAGATATTATCATGAAATTACCGCCATCACAAATGGTTGGTGGGACCAGTAGAGTTAGTACAGTCTGTGTCCCACTCCTCCCATACTCATGTCCCACTCCTCCCACCCAGGAGGGAGGAATGGGACAAAATTCTTGAAATTTGTAATTAGTCAAGTGTGAAAATAATAAAATGTTTAAACATTGGGTATATTTTTAAAATGTAGTTATAATATGCAAGTTTTTTATGTGAGCTTTTGCATTTATGAATAAGTAGAGGATTATGAATAAGAATCATTTATGTGAAAAGTGTCCCAATCCTCCCTCCTCTCCCCTAAGGTTTAAAAATCAGAGCTCATTCCCATATTTTACTTTTAGAACAATTTTCTTGTTCAATTTTGAACAGTTTAAAAATCTAACGCCCCCCCCCTACGGGGAACTTCATGTTAATCTAGATCCAGAATTCGGAGGGAGATCTGCTTGAAACAAACTGTGTTTAAAAAAGCTATTGATGAAAAACATATTTAGAAGGGATTTGTTTGGGTTTAGCTAGTTTAAGGGTATTTTTTGAACATTTCAAAAAAGTTCGACATTAATGACAATGCGATTTCTTTTTTTTTTTTTTTTTTGCACGAAAAAAATGAAAAAAAAAAAGTGCAGATTTTGTAAAAATTCCCAATTTTCGGTTTTAAGAAGTAGAAAAAAGTTATAAATAAAAATTAAAATATCATATTTTGTAGACTTAAGGTAAGCGAAAACCATAATTTTCGAAAAAAAAAATATATTTTGAGATATTTAAGCCTCAGTGCTCTTCTTTCTAAATTCGAAATTGTTTTTTAAATCCATGAATTATTGAGAAAACTAGCAGAAATTTTCTAAACTGAAACGCACCGCCTATAACTGAAATTTACTTTTTCTTTCTTGATTTTCTCATAACCACGTTTTCAAAGTTTTCATTGAAGCCAACAGCTCTAGTGAAAAAAGTATTAACTCTATACATTTGAAGCTTTGCAAAAATGGTCATTGAACATATTATTGTGATATAAACCTTAAAACGTTAATGTACATGCAATATGTGGTTTTGAAATAATGTTCAATTTAACTTAGGGGGCAAAATGCACGTTTTTCGGGGGAATTTTTCAAACATTTACCCATAAAACCTGTTTTTAGTTAATTATTTCCAATTTGGAGGGTCATATCACTCTCTGGTTTCTAACAAAGACATATACTTTTTTTTTAATATGGAAAAAGTGAATGCACTGGAAGTGTTGAGAAAACAGTAGTTTTTTGTTAAAAATATGGCTTAAAAAAAAAAAACCTATAGAATTTTTTCCAACAGATATGTAGCCAAAATATGTTATTTATGTCATATTTAATAATCGTATAAAGCTTTAGAAAGTTGCAATGAATATTGAAGAAAAAAATATTTAGGGAGTTCGCCTACCTTAACATAACTTTGAGACAAATAGGACTAATTCAAAATGAAATGAACTCAAAGTGAAAATGTTTTTTACCAGAGTTGAGAAAAGGACCAACTCCTCACTCTGAACTTTAAAATGACTGCTTCCGGCTCTTGGAATTTTAAACCTTTCTACTCCCGAATCGAATTCTTTTACCCTGAAATCAGTCAGACTCTGTCTTTGACTCCTCAATCTTAACAGAAATACAGACTCGGAGGAAAATGACTTTTAAAACTTTATTAGACTTTTAAAATTTTAAAATCTTCTACTCTTGATTCCAACTCCTTTACCACAAAATACTTCCAATTCCGGCTCCGCGACTCCACGCACAACTTTCGACTTCACAGCACTGGTTTTTACTGTGTAATAATAATAATAACTGCGTTGATTTGTTTTTACTTTCATTCTAAAGTTTTAATTTATGTACTTTATTTTTGGCAACGACAGTCGAAGGAAACTAGGAATGCTTTACCTTTTATCAGACAGAAAGGGTTGTGAAGACGATTGACGAAATTTAAGAGGAGATTTTATTATTTATATATTTCCTAAAATATTATTATTGTTTTGTTATTATTTTGGCAACAAGGGAAAAATAGAAGCCGAGAAGCGTTTGTTCTTCTTTATTTTTACCCAAAATATCGAACAACAAACGAGTCTTTTAATAAATAAAATGTATACTAATTTTGATGTAGTTTTTTTTTTTTTTTTTTGAAAAATGGGCGAAAAGTTACGGAAAAAAATTATTAGCTGCATTGTTTAAAAGGTGCTACTGTCCGTTTTTTACGTGTCTACTTCATCAGATGTGCCCTCCATATTTCATGTTGCGTACATAATTCATGTTTGTAGAAATGAACTTTTAATGTTGAAAAGGTATGTTTGCCATAATTTGCCCTTTTAGCTAATTACGAGAATATTGACTAAAAGCTAGAAAGTCTATGATGATATGCGGAAAAGTAAGCTTGTTTAGTTTTGGAAGGAACTTCGTGTTTATTTGTATCTTCTTTGTATAGTGATTTTACGCTTGTAAGTCCTTTTTCGTTAGGAAAGCTTCAATATATTTAAGCGTTATTACACAGTAAATATTTGGCAATTACGAAAACTACGCTAGTATCATTTATTATTATTTTTTTTTTCGCTTTTAACGATTCAGAATAATGGGAATGAATCTGTTTGGAATCAAATGAATTTATCTTGCGAATACGCTTCGAAGTTTCGTTCAGAAGCGAAATTATTCCGACATTTTTTTCTAGTTTTAAATTAAATCAAACCGTTTAAATTAAGCTCGAAGCGTAAAACATGTTTTTAAATCAATGCGAATTCTTTTCTGCTTGAAATTGAGGCAAACAATTTCGACCGTAAGGAAAATTTAGAGTGTTTAAATGTAGGTATTAATTTCAAATTCATTGAAAAATGTCTTATGCCGATTTAAATTAAAATACAAATAAACAGCTGCATACATGCATGTTTAGATAAGTCAGTTTATATCAACAGTAAATCTTATTCGATTGCTACTAGAAAACTAGCGGAAAAATCTTCGTTAGAGACAAACCGCTTTAAACACACACTCAAGTTGCATTTAGACTGCGACTCCACATATGTCACCATTTTTAATTCGATGAAGAGTTTAATATTATGAGCATTCTAACCCATATTTTTCCAAACCTCAAATGATTTTTAAGGAAACTTTGACTTTTGTACATCGTACAATGTACATATAAATTCATTTATTTCTATTTGAGATATAAAATGAAATACTGCTGTGTGCATTACAAATTAATAGTCAGCACGTATCAAAGGCGAAATCTTGCACAGATAGTTTAGATATAAGGTTAAGATTACGCAGGAGGCACCAAAATCAGACGATTTGTATCACTCCCCCCCCCGCCCATCAGTACTTTTTGTTGTACTACGATAACAAAAATCCTGCGGCTGTGCAGAACCATATTACGAAGACCAGTAAAAAAGATCTTTCTATAGAGACTTACGAGGCTTACAAACAAATTATTCTACAGTAAGAAAAGTCCTCGAAAATGGTGGTTAAGTCATACATTGATGGATTTATTCAGTCTATTTTTACTCTGTGAAAAAAAGGTGGCTCACCAGATTGCCTACTAAAAAAGAGTACTCCTCAAAAAGTGGCCAGTCTAAACATATTTATGCTATTATTTACTCACATCTCATATAGTACTTATATATAACTTTATTGACTTCTCGTTGATTTTTTTTTTTAGTTGGACTTCAATATTTCGTTCTCATTGTTATAAGTTTATCAATATAAAAACAATTCAGGTTCCAAATAATCTTAATCTGCATTTAATTGGATATTTCTATGCAAACATTTTGCATTGTTCGTTCACGATGCTCAAAATGGCTTTTTGAAAATAAGTAGCTATCTCTCCACTAAGTAGAAGAACCAGCATCATATAATAATGCTTTTAGTTAATGCTAATAAAATATTTTTATCCAATTATTTCCATTTTATTGTAAAACTTTTCTCAAAAAAAATTCTGAAATAAGATTTGAACGGGTTGTTAATTGCCGAAACCACAAAGTTTTAATAATTACGAAAAGCAATAAAGTGAACTTTTGTGTATAAATTATCCAAAGAAGGTCTACTTTAAGCAGAAACTAAATTAAAAGCTTCAGAAAAACGTAGTTATGTAGCTAGATACTTTTCCTATTTTTGCTGAAAGCCACAAGTTTATAGTTTGACTGGTTTTTGAAATGAATTGTTCAATTACGTACTTCCCTGCATCTACCTTGCATGTGTCCTGTGCTAAATAAAAAAAAGTTAATCGATTAAGCAAATAGTAACTTCGAGTACAAACAATTATTCCTGGATTTTATAAATTTGCAATAGCATGCAATAGTAGCTTATCGGGCCGTCGAATTACGTAATATAAACCCACGGGCTAAAAAAATTTTTTTTGTTAAAAAATCTCGGTTATATGGTTTTCTTAGTTTAATGAATAGCATTCGAAATTGCAGACAACATTTGCCCGGTTTGATACAGGGTTGTGCTAATGATGGAAAGGACGTGTGTTCGAATCCGGTGGCAAAATTATAGTTTCAATGTCGTCTAATAGTCAAAAATAATGAAGACACATAAATATGCTTACAAAATTGAAAAATCAACCTAACATCTTGCTGAAAATTATAATTACCGTAATTTTTCTAGATTTAATTTTCAAGCTCTTTCAGATTCTTACAAAAAGGAACATTGACACATAAAAAAACTATTTACATCGTAAATGAATGAATACCTTCGTGAAACTAAGTAACAGAAATAAAAAACCGTAAAGCACGAATAAGCTACGTTCTTTTCTCTACTCTTATTAGCATCGTATCTAAAGGAGTTTACAATAAACATTTACATTATGTGTTACTTAGAGAAAAATATATATTAACACATTTAGGCCATATCAGTTTTCATTTGGAACTGCCCATGAGTTAAAAGTTTTTGGTTATTGTTTAAAAAGATAATTTTTCTACAAAAAATTGTGCCTTTTTAAGTAAAACAAAAACATGCTTCTAAAATTGCTATCTACTTTAAAATAAATGTCTATTTTAAAGGTTTAACTCTAAAAAAATTTCTCATTTATAAAAATTATCTACCAGGACACAATTATAAATTATTGTTTCTTAATACTGTATTTTACACCACAACCATATCTTTCAAATTTTTCTTAGTAAACATTTGACAGGAAGCAAATATTTTGTAAGAAATAAAACACTTTAAGTTTTACGGATTGAAAAGAAAAATGTATGCTTTCTCAGAAGCTAAACTTTGACATATTTCAGGAAACTTGTGTCCTCTTATTCTTGAGGATCTCTATTTTCCGTGCAGCAGTTTTTGGCAGATAAAAATAATGCCAGGAACTTTAGCTTTGTGCTTTTAGCTTTCCAATTTTTTCCTTTACAAAGGCACAAAAACTTATCTTAAACGCTGAAAGTCATTGAATCCACGCACTTTATATACTTTTTCTTGTGTATGACTCATTATCATAAACGCATAGAAGTGTGTACCAACATTTTTTGTAGCATTTTAACTTCAGAAAATGATTTTCCAGCTTACGATATAGTCATAAGCAATTTATAGTTTGGTAAAAATAAGTATGTAATGCATAATCTATTTTTGTGTCTAAAGAGTAATTTTGTCGAAGGTGTGCAGAGTTTATTGAGAAAGAAATTATGCTTTTAGAGACAAGCCTAAGAAGTATACAGAAACTACAGTTACATAGTAAAACCTTTATAGCAGCCCTGTGCATTAATTACAACTTAGTTGTACTCAATCGAGAAAAAGGTAGGGAAATGACCGTATAGACAGCTAACCAGAAGTGGACAGGTTTGTCTTGCACTGTCAGCATCAAATTTGCAATCGATATTTCACGAACACGAACAGTGGATTCTAAAAATGGCATCTTTCAAGAATACCTCACAACAATTTTTTTCTAACATAGGCTTTATCTTCTGTATGATTTATTATGTTGACGCTTCTCAGTCACCAATAGTGATTTTTCTTGAATTTTTGAAATTATTGAAAGGTTTCTTCCTTTAGGAACCGAAGTAGATGTTTTTTCCAAATCATATCGCAGATTTATTGGTGCGTACTCACTTCTTAACTTTTTTTCTTCACTAGAGGGAAATGCCCCTACTCGCTGACGCTTGACAATCCGTGGAAGATTGCTTCGCAATTTTTATTTGATTAGCAAAGATTTAAATCGTCAATTAGAAAGAATTGGATTTGAAAACACGTTACGATGTTCCTTTTCGAACAACATGAAATTTTCTCTCTCCCTCCCGGATAAATGAAAAAAAAAAAAAAACTTGATAGAAATATGCATAGCCGAGATATTTAAAAAAAAAATAAAATAAAGCGCTTTGTGTGAAGAGTACTTTTTTCCCCGAGTTAGAAACTAATTTGTTACCAACTTGTACAGCCACAGGTACAAAGGGGACCCTGAGCATTGCCAAACGGCCGTTTTGTACGTTTGAAAAGTCGCTTCAAATTTGTGGTCTCTATTAATATCTTTGCTCTTTATTTACGGGCTTGAATTCAGTCGAGCCTAGGAACCTTGTATCTGCTGTTCTGTGCAAAAAAGTCTGTTTTAAACGATATAGAATGTTAAAGAATGTGGAGAAATTTTCGTCCCTTTAATAGGCAATTTACGTGAGTTTTAAGCTTTAAAAACTAATTAAAGTGAATCAATTCAAAATTTAAAATAAAAAAACCCAGGTGCAGGCGGTAGGTGCAACGGGGTTTCCAGTACGCAGCCCGCAGCGGACATCCATTCACAGTTTCTTTCACGTTGATTTATATATATATATATATAGAGAGAGAGAGAGATAGAGAGAGATTTTTACCGTTAAGATATTTAAGATCCTTTCAAGTCAATGTGCCCATAACTAGTCAATTAAAAGTAAGTATTTTAGTTAGGGGCACATATGACTTTCTTCATTTTTTTTTTTTTTGCCGTTCTTATTACAAAGTATTATTGAGTATTCAAAAAAGGTAATGCTAGAATACGCTACCTTGCGCTGATTTAAGAAGCTACTGAAAGAGGTAAAACATCCCTCTCCACGTTTATCATTTGTGGTAAAATATATAGGCCTCGGACAGGTAGTTGTGTAATGTACATAATTTCGAAAGAATCGAAAAGAAAACGAGCTGATGTGTGCATCACATGACTTCCTTTTACTCCAATTTAATGTTATTTTCTCATTATTGACAGTTTGAATGTAATTCAATAGTTTACTCGCTAAATATCACCAACAGTGGCCAAATTAAAACCAGATTTAAAATTAAAAAAAAAAAAAAGTCGCCAAGTTTGCGACAAAACTTGGCGACCAAAAGACTGGGGATATATCGCCAAGTGTCCGCTAAATTATAACACCACTTGAGATTACATCGAAATTAACAATGATTTCCCCCCAAAAAGGGGCAAAATACCCCCTTTGGAGCATTGGATTCAACTAAAAAGGGAGGTGCACAACTACAACCCACTATGAGTACGTACCAAATTTTAACTTTCTAGGACATTTTGTTCTTGAGTTATGCGACAACCATACGCACAGACGTCACAAGAAAACTCGTTTTTTTTTTTTCTCTCGGGAATCGTTAAAATGGTTATTTCGCGTGTCTCTACGTTTTTAGACACAGATCCACGTGTGGTCGAGTGGGGGGGGAAAAAAAAAAACAAAACAAACCTCAACATTCATTTGGGAGTGAGCAAAATGGAAATTTAAGTCAATTTTTGAGTGAATATTTTTTTGAGAATACAATACTTCCTTTTTTGTCAAAGGAAGTAAAAAAAAACAACTCATAAACAGGATGAAAAATTACTGCCATAACAAAGTTTAAAAACACATAGTTCACTTAGTTAGCAGGTGGTCTGCAAGAAATGTGCAGAAATAATCATAATACGGTGTTATGTGTTAAACTTTACTAGTGAATAATTCAGTATAGTGAATAATTTTTTTTTTGTTTTAAAAGTACTACTAAAATTTCGCGTTTAAAACAAGACTTTCAATGTAAATAAACTGTTTCAAGAAAGTAACGCCACATACATAAACTAGGCAGCTTATTGTTTTAAAGAAGCAACTACGTTGTTGTATTTCTTTTTTCGAAGCTCCTTACACCCAGCACGAACTAAATATTTTTTTTAAACATAATAATTGAGTAGTACAATCTGACCACTGATTAGATGGGAAGACTAACTTCCGGTTCACAGGCGGAAGTGGACGCATCCATTGCCAGCTTTTACTTATGCATGTTAGCCTCTAAATTAAGCAGAGTCGCATTCAAATGAGCGGAACAGGCACATCATATTTACTTTTCCCCCTCAATCAGATATAACTCTTCTTAACTGGACGTTTGCCAATTCCATATAATCGTCGGTCAGACTGTACTGAGATAATTACAGTATTTACAGTAACAGCTTGCTAAGCTCAATGAAAGTGCTGGCTTTCAAGAGGAGCGGCATATTCTTTATTGTTAAGCGATGTATTCTATCTCTTAATCTACTGTTCTTTACTTAACCCCACTCATCATACATTTAGTCTTTGAAAAAATTACCTAAAATGGCAATACGGTTGTTGTTTAGTAGCCCAATTAAATTTTGTTATAGTTTTTGTTTTTATTTGATGACTTTGTTTTCTACTTCATTAATTCAAATTATTTTTGTCCTGTTTTACCTCATGATATTTAAATTAAATTACTTCTTAAGCAGCATCAGAGTTTTTTTTTTTTTTTGGCGAGCATTTTAAAAACGTTTGGTTTCAGCTTACATAAAGTGTTTGAAATATGTTTTTCCTTTAAACTTAAAAAAAAAACTTCCTTCAATGGAGTTATACTTTAGTTTCAGGCCAACAATTGTGTTAAACTGAAGATAAATGTTTATTAAAATATCAGCCGTTATCCGTAACAAGCGGGAATAAGTAACGATTTAATATGAGTCCTTTCTTATATTTAAAAATAATTACTGCTAAGTATTATTGCTTTTACACACCTAATTATTAATACATTCAGAAAAAAAAATAACTGATTACTTTGAAATTGATTGTTTTTGGGGAAAATTGAAAAATAAGGTTATAATCAGGAAGTGCGATACTGGTTGTACAACCCAAATTTAATAACAAAATAGAGTATCAGAACTGTTTAAACAAAACTTGTCAGTGAGTCGTGTAAAATGAATGCATGCTAAATAAAGTAAAATATGTTAGTAATGAATAGGTAAAACAATTTCAACAACCTTAAAGGTATTTAAAAGGTTGTTAACACTTTTGAAAATTATGTTGATTTTCTATATGGGTCAAAAAATTAGAATAAGCAATTCATTTAATGTAAATTTGAAAAGGAGCGAAAATATTTGCCTACCTGTTAACTGCGTAGGTTACCTTGGCGCCCGGAAATTTTACGTTATTATTTTAAAGAAAATGGGTCGTCAACGTGATAAAATTGGAAACAAGGAAGTTGCTTATTGTATCATTGTTTAAAATTGGAAAAACTCTGTTAACATTGGATTAAGGGAACGATTTCGTGTCTAGTTTCTCGAAGATTTTAAAAGAAAACAGAAGGACCGACCAATTAAAAATAACCGAAGTAAATGAGGTTGAAAGCTTACAGTAACTGGTAGAGACGAACGCAAATAAAAGTGAATCGTCCAAAATAATCATTTTAAAAATGCCTCTTACATCCAGTAGTACTGGAAAGAATCTGTAGTTATCGTATGTAACCCAAATACACTTAAACGATTGCATAAACTGCAGAAGCAATTGCGGAACCTTGAAGTAAAACCTAAAATGAACATGAAGCAGAGAAGTGCCCAACTCTCCTGGAGCAAAAAGCTCATCTAGGTGCAACAAGAATGAGAAAGTATTTTATTCAGTGATGAATCTTTATTTTAAATATCTCGTGAGGAAAGAGGAGTGCGGATTTGCATTAGAAAAGCGAAGCGCTTGAGAAATCTTGTGTAAGATGTTCTCTTAAATTTTGACATCCTTTATGGTATAGGGATTAGGGTGCGTCTTTTTTTTTTTTGAAGATGTTATTTTCACGAGACACACTCTCATCTTGTTCCTTTAGATGAAAAAAAAATCACATATCTTAAAAATAAAAATTGATTGAAATTTAGAGGTTGCTACCATTGCTGCAAAATTTGAAATCTAACTTTTTTTGCATCGATTATTATAATAGGTATGTTATCTTTCTGTCATTAATTTTAATTAGCAATAAATTAGATTGTTACTGACTTTGAAATTATTTCATATTTTATTAAATCATGTTAATTGTACTGTAGCTACAATCAACTCCCAACCTCTTAACTAACTGATGGTTAGCAACTCAAAGAAACACAAGTTGTCAGTTAAGAATTCAAAAAGAAAATTAAAAGTGTTCTATTTCAGTAATCAAAAACAAAATTATTGGAATACATCATTAAATCTGCTTGACCTTGCTCTTGCTGATGATCCTTTGCGCAAGATTTCACTTCGAGGCGAGAAATTATTTCTAACTAAAAGGAAACTAGGAGGACAAGGTGAAATCGGTAACAAATAAATCTCTATTTAAAAAGGCAATAGAAATTGCGTGAAAAGATAAAATTTTGAAAGAAAGAAAATCATGAAGAATCTGGATCAACTGTAGTGAAAGTATTTTTTTTTAGCCTCTGTTGTAACTGAATGTACTTTGGCTGATTCGGAAGAACAAAAATTTTCAATAAAAATTATCTAGATTTGGTTTTTTGTTGTTTAAAAGCATTTTCACTTACAAGGAGGAAACTGTTGCTTCAAGTAATTTTATTTGACATCTACGTGTCATTTCTGAAGAGACAAACTCCAAATTGGTCTTTTTCTTAAAGAAACCAAAAAGAACAACTTCTCCAATGAAACGCTCTACTGCAGATGTTGTAGAACTAAAACCAAATGAAAAAAATAGAGGATTTCATTACTAACATTCAGATTTTTCACCATAAAGGTCTTTTCATCAAGTTTTTTTTGAAGATATATGTATTATCATATAGTTTCAAGGATGAGTAGCAATTAGAAAAAGGCTTGTATATTTCACATTACTAGAAACAAAAGGGAAAAAATTACAATATTGGTGAATGTAAAAGACTGAAATTGTAAACCAATGATATGAATGGCGTAGTGGAACTTTTGCATGATTTTTGTTTGACATGACTACACAGCATAGCAACCATTAAATGTTTATTATTTCTTTGTATGTATAAGAAATAAGTATTTGGATTATGTTTCTACCGTAACCAACCCAAATTCATGTTGATGTCTAATATTGCAATAGAAAATTGGGAATATATTTTTACTCTATTTTTTTCACAATGAACATAATTTTAATCGCTGGTAGCAACCTCTAAATTTTGTTCAAATTTTATGAAACTTTTAAGTGGGTGTTTTTTCATCAAAAGGAAGCAAGTAAAGGGGTGCCTCATAAGAAATTCAAAAATTCTTCAAGAACTGCATTGTAAGACGCATTGAGAGCTGCTAGAACTGGACAATTGTATGTATCTTAAAATAATGTTTGACTTCTCTGTTTATCAAGATGTACTGGATTATTGCATGTTTCTCTTTTCTGAGTCACAGGGACACATTTACTGACACATTTATATTTCAACAAGATTCCGCTTCGCGTCACATCTCTAAACCGACTCGTAGATTTCAAGCAGAAAGAGGCATTTCGGTATTAAACTATCCAAGCAACCCTACCGACCTCAATATCATTGAAAATTTGTGGCATCGGCAAATATAAAGATCTGCTTTCGCTAAAAAAAGTTAAAAACCTTGGGCCGTTAAAAAATTGAACTCATTGCCGCATTGAAGAGGGTATAGAAAGAAAATCAAATAACTTGAATGTAAACAGCAGGCGGACTTATCTAAAAAAGATTCAAGATGTGATTCTTGCAAAAAATGACGCGACAAAATATTCATATTGTTTTGTTTGAAAAGGTTTTTTCGCATTTTAATTTTTATATTGCATCTCTTTGACTCAATGTAAAGTATCATCAGTTTAAACTTTTGGATAATTCTGCCTTAAGATAATTTTTAATTAAGTTTATATGAAATGTTATGTACACTTTAGGGTCTCTGGTCTGCGTGATGCTCTGGTCTGCGATTTGTGACTTGTCACTAATTGAGCATATCTGGGATCACTTGAGACGGTAAATTGAACAGCCTGTAAGTTTGATCAAATTAGTGGCGCGTTTACAGCAACTGTGGTACGAGAAGACGTAAGACATCGTACGAAACTGCTGTACCTCAATGCTCGACCGTATCGGTTCCTAAATTCCAACTAGAGGTGGCGCAACAGGGTCTTAAACCTTCATTCATATGAGATTTTTCCAGTAATAAATGATCATTTTGCTTTCATTTTGTAATCGATTTCTAGTATCAATGTTGCCATCACGTGTGCAAAATTTTATTTCATTCAGATTATTCCTTCTTGGTGTAGCAATTTTAACGGCCAGTAGTGTACTTAATACATATGCGGGTATACAAGAGTTAATTCGTGGATATAACCAGTGCGTGTTTGGTACGTGTCTACTCACGTATATATATATGTGGAAGCAAGAGTATATAAACACGATTCTATACTTGTTACACGTATATACGTACATTTACGTGTAAACACCAGTACATGTATCCACGTATATCTACGAGTATATCCGCTAATATACATGTATGCTTACATAGTGAATCCAAGATCTTGGGCAAAATCTAAGTGGTGTGAAAGGGGAGGATAAGAAGCAAAGAATCATAAGGAACTTATGGTCGTTGACGCGCTACATGCACACAAAGCCAGAAATCGATGAAATGAAAACAGGTCACAAATTTGTTACACAAAGATGATTTTACCCGACACTTCAGTTCTTAAGAAATATTTAGACAATTGTTAAAAAGTAAGGCCTGTAGTAGCTCTAATACACGCATCGCAACAAAGGCGCATCGACTGATGAAAGTTTTTCAAGAGTCTCGTAATTGCAACAGAGTGATTACGACGCATGTATTACAGATGCCGGCCGCAAGTTTCATCAATGACTTTAAAACTTTCTTAAGTCGTTGTGTAAAATTGTCTTTTTTGTAATAAATTTGTGACCTGTTTTGCATTCATTAGTTTCTGGCTTTGCGTGCATGTAGCGTCAGCATTGAGTTTGTGGCCATATGTTTCTTATGATTCTTACTTCTTATTCTCCTCTCTAACACCTTTTAAAAATTTGCCCAAGAGTTTAAACTCACCCTGCATGCATGTATATCATATGCTAGTATGTAAGTGTCAGCTCGAGTATGTACGTGTATATACGTCGTGTCTACCTGAGTATATAAGTGTTCGTAGATGTACGAGTATAAGCGGATATATAAGTGTATAGTCGAGTGTATATCTGTACAGATAAAAAATACTACGAGATACCCAAATACGTGTTTATTGGTACATTTATGTGAATAAGTAGTAGGTGTGTAGGCACGCATATACGTGCCTACACGAGTATATGCGTATGCATGCGCATATACTCATATATTTAACCTTGTTTACTGTAAAAACAATACATATCAAGTGAAATTAATATTTAATTTATACCTGCCTTATACTTAAAGATTAAGTGATTTTAAAAGAACAATATTCGTTAAGCCTAATATTATGACCACTTTACCCCATCTTACTAAAATTGTTCTAAAAAATTATTCAAAACAGATTCAGCTAACTGCTAATGAGTATGAGTTCTTGAAACATGTAGGAAGCTTCCTGTGCAGTCAATCTGTTCATAATTCTAACAAACAAAATTTCCCAAGGAAGTTAAAAAAGGTGTTTATATTTTGAAAAAATTCATAATCACTCAAAATATTTTTTTTTTTACCACATAAAATTTTGCCAGTTGTAAAATTTTGTATTCAAAATGTAGTTTCTAACTGCACTACTCTAAAATAAAATTTTCACATTCATTCGAACATTTATTTTTAAGGTATAGCCATTTATTTGAATTATGACCACTTTCCCCCATTGACCACTTTCCCCCACCAGACCCTATATACTTATTTATTTTTCCTTTCACAAGTGTCTCAAATACTAATTGCTTAAGTATATTTTTTTTAATATTGTGCTTTAGTTCGTTTTAGTAGGACAAGGAATCATGTCACACAATATATTCTCACCTCCGTCACCTAAACACAAAATGCCATTCCTCATTAACATGTGGCAGTAACGACATCAAATTTTATTTTCCATGTTACAAGAGAGCCCCCTTATTTATTTTTAGCCATAATTGAAGTTGTGAGATTTTCGACGAAAAACAAAAAATAGAGTTTGCTTTAAAAACTTAGTGTGGTTATTCTGACTTCTCACCTCCGTGAACTTGATTTTCAGCGATGTAAATTAATTTAAAAAAAGGAGTGAACATGTTTTTATGTGCTTAACATGTGCAGATTGTATCAACAAACACCTTCTCCCCTCTGTGACAGACCTTATAATAAGTTTCTGAGGGGAAAATAAATGATGGAGGGGAAATATATCAATAATAGGCATTCTACCAAAACTATGAACTGCCAGTATAGCCTCTAAGTTATTAAATACTAGTTTTTAACATACATTTGAAGCTACTAATTAATTTCAATTAAGAGAGCTTAATATTTCAATTAAGAGAGCTTAATATTATATTCCCACTAGTCATTAAAATAACTCATTGTTTGCACAATTAACAAAATTACAACTTTGATATTAAATTGGCCTTGATTTTTAAATATTACAAGTTTTTCTTTTTTTTTAAATTTGCGTGAAGAAGGCATTTTTTTATTTATGAGTAAAATAACTGAAACTTAGCTGGGCCATTGTTTAAGGTTACTTCTATACTCGATTGCAAGCTTTCTTGGCGATGGAGAAATGAGCTGCGGCCAAGTGAAGGAAATAGTTCCTTGCGCTTTGCCAGATAATCGGGGGGAAATTACGCACTTTGCTTTAGAAATCGGATTAGTTAGTTAAACCGACGCAAAAGGGACATTTTTTTGTCATAACTTCTGTGAATCGTTAAATATTTTCAATTTTAAGAGCGGTGCAGCGCGGATCCATACATTCATTTGCAACTGAACGAACCAGCCAATCAGAGCTCACAAACAGTTGGCGATCTCCGGATATTCTGCGTTTGGCGCGATTTTGCTCAAGTGCTCCACTCTCGTTGAAGTATGCCAAAGCGGATTAATTCGCCAAGCAGGCAACTGCGAGTGCGGTGTCTTATCGGAGATCCTCCTTACAAATCTACAGGCGGTCTTTTCACTCAGTGTTTTTCCTCCGCGCTTAATGACGTCACTGACAAGTTAACTTGCAAGCTAGTATAGTGGGTAACAAATTTATACAAGAATGGGAAAAAGGAAACAAAAGGTTTCAAAATTGAAAAATATTTGCATTCTAAAGTTATGTTTTCTGGAGAACGACCCATTCACATATCAACAATTTGTACGTCACGTGACACTCGATCAGAGGAACGACATAAAAGCGTAAAATTCACATTATAATGTATTTCAAACATTTTAAATCATACTTACAGAAAAACTTAAAATTCCATTTATTGATTTTTCTTACTGCAGAAAAATATTTAGCTTGTTTCTGTAGAATTTTTCAAAATACATTAATTCCAATTTTGACTTTTTCTATAATTGTAAATATGTACTTTTGTTAAGTCTTCTTTCGTTATTTGTTGAACATATTATAGGTTATAAAATTATTAACATATTTTGCAAAATAATAAAAAAATAATTTAATTCACCGTTGTAAGTTTTTTAACAACGTAGCAGAATGATGAAAAAACCATTTTCAACAGGGGTAATAATTTATTTCTCAGATAAAACTTAATTTCGGATCAGTATAGGATCTTATTCGGTGCTTTATTAAAGATATAAGATGTTTGTTGACACATGAACAATTCATGCGACATATGATACTCAATGACAGGCACGACTTAAAAATGTAAAACTCGCATTATAAGATAATTCATACAAAATTTATGGTACTTCCAGAAAAACTAGAAATTCTATTTGTTGATTTTTCTTACTGCAGAATTTTTTTAATCTAATTTCTGCAGATTTTCTCATATACATAAATTCCAAATTTGAGTTTTTCTATATAATTTTAAGCATATATACTTTCATTAAACCTTCTTTCTTTATTTGTTGAACATATCGTCGGCACCATGCTAAACTTACGAATTGTAAAGTCGCGTTTTTCAAACTCGATGTTTGCCGTAGAACTCAAAAAGGACAACTGGTTATAACTACTTAAAGCGATGTTTTTTGTACTCTTAAAGTTATCTTTATAGATTGAAACATTGAAAATAACAATCGAGAATCGCTTCAAGTGGGAAAAAATTATATTCAGTTTTTTGGCTCTCCTGAGAAGTGCCAATATCTCCATTCGTTACTTTAACACGGTACCGACGATAATATGAATCACAATCTTATTAATAACATATTTTGCAACATAAACAATTAATATTTTACAGCACCGTTGTAAACTTTTTCAATAACGTAGCAAAATGATATTTACATAAAAAACTGTTTTGCTTAAACAATAGTTTCATGAACCAAAACTTTAATTACAAAACGATGAGGCATTTTTTCAAATATATTATTTGTTTGAAAACGAACAAATTATAAAAAAGGAATGATTAATTCCTTAAATGCCAATAAGGGAATAGAGAAAACACTGGAAACTGTTGGGACTCAATAAAATATATCAGAAGGAGAAGCACGAAGAAAATATGAAGAAATGCATATCACAAATGCATTCGTCTCTTGATAACTATTTTTTTTTATTCACCAACTTAAAATCGTCACATCATACCAGAAACTGATATAATGTGTAAAAGCAGGATGTCTCAGAGCCAATATATATTTCGGTGCGCATAAATGACAAAACAGGACCGACTTTTTAACCACTTTTTCTGAAATTTCCTCAGTTTTACTATGTAATTACAAATTATTGCTCCCGGTGTCCCAATACATTCATTACTATCCTAGACCAAACGTTTCGTGCAATGATTTGAAAATATTTTCATTACATTAGTTTTGTTTGGTAAGAAAGTTTTCGATTCAAAAGTTTTTGAAGTGAAAGTACTTAGTTACTAATTGACAAAATTTAAATCCAGCATGAGTAAAAGTAATTTGATTTGCTGTATACAATCGTATTGAACTAAATTTTGACCCATAAAATTATTCAATTTTTTTTCCTAAGTTGTGCTCATTAACAAAAAAGAATAAGTGCAAAATAAATTATATACATTTAGAATTTTTTAAGGTTACCAAAAAGTTAATCACCAAAAGGTTGATACGTGAGATAAATCCGACATGTTTCTTAATAATACTTAAGATAAAATCTTCTTCACATTGATAGCTGCTAACTTTATCTTTAAATATTTTCACCCTTAAAAAGTTCTTCATAAGCATTTCAATTTTTTTTGTGTGGGGGGAGGGGAGAGGTTACTCCATAACTTCCTTAATGCTTCATTTAATGTCATAAGTAAAAACGTTAGTTTTCACCCCTCCGCTTTTAGTGAAGAATAAACATTTCACATTTTGGCTGTTTTGACGAAAAAAAAAAAAAAACGAAAAATTGGGTATTTTAAAATCGATATCTCAACTAATTTGGCAGTATTTAGTAAATTATTTTCGAGAATATATATACTGTGTGACTGTTTATAACGGGTCAGTTAGCATATTTTACAACTTACATCGAAGAAAGGATCTCGTTAAATAATTTCCGATCGATAAAATCCATCTAAGTATTCATATGTAAGTTTATGAAATAATTGTACTACTGACAAAAAAGACCAACACCTACTGAGGTACGATTACACTAAAACATAGCAAATAAAAAAGTTAAAAAACAGACGGCTTTAGCTACCGCAAAATTTTCTTTCCCATAACGCTGGAAAGATTGCTTTTCCAAGTAGGTTCTTTCAAAAGTATAATGCGTCCTATTAACTTGGGACGTAAGCATAGATACCTCGTAAAATGAACTAGTTTTTAAAAACAAACATGTTGTGTCTTTTTTAGCATGAGACGACAATTTTACAATCACGTTGTAAATATATCAATTTAATTTGCTCCATCTTAAAACGAATCCCTGGAAATCTTAATGGCAGCTCTAGGGAAATATCTGCTTCTTCGAACTTCAGATAACGTGAGGAAAAATATCCTCTTTAGTTACGGGAACCCGAACATCCTTGACAGACAAAAGGCCTCGTTTCTCACAAGGATTGCGCCTTTTCTCGACAGCGGTTTTTGACACAGAAATATCGAATGGGTAGACATTCCATATGATTTTTTTTTCGGCACTGCTTTATCGTCACGTTGCGGTGAGAGTACAGCGCAACTATTAAGAAAACAGAAAATGTTCATAAAAAAGGAAGATTTGCATCTTTTTTTAATTCATGCAAAAGAGTATCTTTCTTTTTATATGGTATTTTTCTTACTCGAAATGTTTAAGTAACTCTTAATGAGGAAGGAATACTCCACTGTACATATTTACCTCAATAAAAGAAAAATGAAGCATGAAATAAAAAAAAAATCCAAGTACATATCAGTGCATAGGTTCTGTACATTATTATGGAATTCAAATATTTATTATTTTCTTTTAAAATTTCAGGATGCCTACGCGTTAGTTGTTTTTGGATTTTTAAATTTCTTAAAATGTTAGCGGTAAATAAGTTAATAAAATAAACAAATGAATTAATGAAATGATTATGAATAAATAATTTTATGAAAAAGCAAAATAAAACATTACAAAAGTTTATTGTATTTATTCAACAACGTGTTACATGAAAGACCTATGTTTTCCTAACCATAAGTCCTAAACGTGCACTTCCAGTGACTAAAACAATTAAAGTGTGAATCAGAGTTAAGATATTAAAACTTAGATGCGAAAGAAATAGCGGAACTACATATGAACTCAGTTAATACGAAATCACGGCCGTAACGAATACATTGTTAACTAAGTTTGGTTTACTATTTAATTACATTGAAAATTCTACGAATATTACGTTGATCGAAGTGAAAAGTTTCGGTTAAAACCTTTTCTTGGAAAAAAATCTCGTTTGAGAGCTTCGATTTGCTTTTTCAGCAATTTTGTGCGACTTTAGAAAGTTCTCCATGTATTTCTTAATCCTGTGAGTAATTTCTAACCATTTTTTAATTATCAAGTAGTGACAGCTATTCTTTTTTTTTTCGTAATGGAATTGAAAATTTTAAGTGAAAAGTGAAACTGATGTCAATGCAGGCATTATCCTCCATTTGTTCTTTATATCATAATCTTAAACACATACCCCAAGTTCGTGCTTGTTAGCTCCCTAGGAGGAGAAAAGTATTTATGACTGCATTGAGTTATTTAGGGTAGGTAAGGCCTGTGTTATTCTGCAGGATTTAAAGCTCATTACATCTGCTTTTCTTTCAATAGGCCAGTCTGCTTAGGGATGAAACAAAATCTTTTCATTTTCACCAAGTGTCTCCTAATTATCACCTTTCTTCGAATTGGTTCTTCAGTTATCGCTAAAAACATTTTACACAATAAAAATTACTGTCCCACTATTTCCAACCCTTCTATTTAATCTGTTCTAGCATATTGATAAAGCACGTTATTTAATGCTGTGATTAAGCTTAGCTTTTTCTGGTTCGTGCATAAAAAAAATTCTGTAGTATCTGTCCTGCCTGACAGTACGACGTTTCTGATAAACTGAATGTTGCTTTATTTAGTAGCCCATTATAAGCTAAAGATGGCGAGCGTAAAAAGAAAAAAACTACCACTTTTTGTGAAAAGATATACATTGTAAATGAGTGGTAAAGCAATTATGTTTTAAATTTACATATCGTCGCCTCAAAGCTACAGTAGGATATCTTAATGTTATTTCTTTGATTATATATTGGATGTATTAGTGTTGCTCTGAGGTGAAGACATGCATTTTTTAAATTTTTCCCACTTTACTTATTCACGGTTGTGACGAATAACTGTTAATACGAACAAATTCTTGAATTTTTGGCATTTCATATTAACCGAGTTCAACTGTATACGCAAAATTTTAGTTTCTGTACTGCTACCAAGTGCCTATACGTGCGCATTAAAATATTTAACAAAACAAAAAATATTTTTTTCCCAACCAGTATTCTCCGAGATATGAAACATGTTATCTAGTGACTTATACCACTTCGCACTCGCGATCTTTTACACATTTTTGGCGGCCCTACAGTCGCTACAGGAGTAGATCTCATGTACCTTGGCTGTAAATGCAAACATTAGACTGGTAAATTGAGCAACGCTGCTCATGAAACCATTCCTGTTACCTTCAACTGCTCCACAGTTTGTTGACAGTCATCCTTGCTTGAGAGGTCAGCCAAAATTTCTCCCATCAAGCAAATACGAGATATTATTGGATGGCAAGTCCAGTGCGTCCCACAACCAGCTATAACCGTTGTTAATTGGACTAATCATGTGCAATATGCGTGAAACTATACACCTCCAAATGTCAACCAGCATTTATACGACAGGAATGCAAGCGTGTTTCCAGGCTTACCAAGAGAATCAAGACAATTGCAGCATTTCTTATTCCGAATGGATTCTCACTGTTTTTCCTTGCGATGGAATGCTTTTATTTTCTACTAGCATACATCTATATTCTATACTAGTGGTACTCGCACGGCTTTGCCCGTAATAGAAAATTAAAAGGCCTTTTGTTTCGCCTGTATATTTACAAATAATGTATGGTGAATTTTCTCGCCAATTGGCTTGTACCAATGTTATGGTTCCACGTTATGACAATTTCGTATCTCGCCAATTGGCTTGTGCCCATGTTACGGTTCCACGTTATGATAATTTCGTAATTTACTCGTCCATCTTATGATAATTTTGTTCTTAAAATTGGAATAGAAAAAGAACTACATCGAATTTTTGAAGAATCTCTTCGAGGTGCACACCCCCATGCTACAAGTTATCTTTATGCCAAATTTCGTGAAAATTGGCCGAACGGTCTAGGCGCTATGCGCGTCACAGAGATCCTAACAGACAGAGAGAGATCCGGACAGATAGAAATCCTGACAGACAAAGAGAGATCCGGACAGCGAGACTTTCAGCTTTATTATTAGTAAAAATAATGGATTTATATAGGGTAAAAGTGGGAGAAACGCCATACGAGGATAGACGCCATACCTTCTATAATTCAGTGATCGAGAAATAAATAGATATATTTCTCAATGTTTTTAACTGCCCATAGACGCTCAATTCGCAACGTGTCAGTTTTTGTTCGACTGCGTTCGAGTGGGACGTGCGTATGATGAAAAGATTATTTCATCGCGTGAATTTTTGGACGAAAATTTTGAGTCGCTGCAGTTTCGATGGATGTTAAATGTGAAAAAATGACGCTGTAAGGTAAGATTTGGTTTTATTGTATTATTTTGTTTGTTATTTACTTATTTTTATTAGATTTTGCCATGCAGCTGAATACCTTCATACTTTATATCTACATGGCATCTCTCCCACACAATGAGGAGAGATGCCAACTGAAGTATAAACATTAAAGAGAGAATAGAATTATACTGTCTGTTCTCGAAAGCGAAGACTAGCACTCGGGAAAAAATCCATTTCAAAAAGGGGCGGCAGGTTGAAGATGTGTTCTTTCTGCACACCCTTGATATGTCTGTCTTTTTCGACGCTACTTTTAATAGGAAGAACTGCTGAACTGTTATTTTGCATTTTTTTACTTTCGGGTTTCCATCCCTATTTTGATAAAATCAGAGCGGACTTGACGCATGCGCAAATTCGTCGGAGCTTTCGACAAAAGAAAATAGACAGTGCACTCCAAGCTTTTTTTTTTTTTTATCTTTGCATTTTCTCTCCAGTGATATTTTCAACGCAGAGCGTCACTAGACACTGACTTAATCCACTGTAAAAAAAGTTCGACTGTTGGATATGCTAAAAATCGCTTCCGTTTACATTATGTAACTCTCAGTTGAATTTTTGCATTTATAATATCAAACGGATTTGTTGCAAAGGGAAGCTTCTAGAGTCTTCCATCTTTACTGTTTTTTTGGCTTCCCGTACTGTAATACGAAAGTGGTAACATTCTTAGCGGGGCAGTTGACGGAGTCGCACGCAGCTTCAGTTTGGTGAATGTGATTATAATTTAAGTGCTCTTTTAGCGTTACGCTGGAATATTTTTACTGGCGGTAGAATGCTGAGAAAATATGTAAGGGATCATACAGTAGCCTGAGGGCAGTGAACTGAGGAAAATTTAATTCTGACCATGGCAAAAGTAAAAAATGGTGAAATGTCGAAAAGCAAAGCTTCTAGACTTTATGGAATACTGATTCGCACCTTGATAGTAGGCGCCTCAAGACTGGTGATACTAAAAAGGCTGGATTAGGTTCTCAAGGTATTTATTAAACGTTTGTTGTTAATTTAAGGGGTCTAAGAACTGTTAAAAACTTAACGCGATGCAACTAATGCCCATTATTCAAAAGCTTGTAAGTATATTTTTATACAATTATGTTATAAATCGTATACCTTCCTTAAGTTATGAACCTCAATTTACATTTTTTAAAAACAATTTTTTTTCTGTCTTAAAATTTAAAAGAGGGAGAAAATATTTATTAAAAAAATTTAGTTGAGCTTTTAGTAAAGTTGTGGTTCAGGCTATAGAAATAGCCTAAATAAATATACAAAAAAAGTTATATGAATATATGAAAACCTTTTTGAGATATGCACACAAAACGAATAACAGACTTCTGAGAAAAAGAGGTCTAAGCAGATACTGTTAACATCAATCTCACTGGGAATACTTTACGTTTTTTTACGATAATTCGTAAAGTTTTTTGTTCATAATTAAATTAGGAAGAACATATATTATTTCCAGAAATATATTTTTTTTAAAGTTAAAGGTACTTAGATCCCTTAAGTACGAAATGTTTTTTATAGGTTATAGTATACAGTAACTAATTATATCAATTGTTCCAGCATCACTTGGGACAGAGAACGAAAAACGATTGGCTTCTTATGTCAAACGTCTAGCTAACGCTGGTTTTCCACTTGATAGATCGACTATTCGGTCTCTTGCCTATCAATTTGCTGAGAAGCTTGGAATTCAGCATACATTTTCGAAAGAAAAAGAGAAGGCTGGCCAGCATTGGCTCTTTCTAGAAAGAAACAAAGATGTCTCTGTTCGTCAAGCAGAAGGTCTACCTGTTGCAAGAGCCCAGGGAATGAACAGAGAAGTAGGTGCATTTTTTAAACTACTTGAAGAAGAAATGGTAAAGCATGATTTGACTAACAGACCTGAAAATATATTTAATGTTGATGAAACTGGGATCCAACTTATAAATAAACCTGGAAAAATATTAACAGCCAAAGGTGCTAAGGACGTTCACGTGATCACACCTCGAGAAAAAGGAGAAACGATTTCTCTGGTTGCATGTTGCAGTGCTGAAGGTCGTTTTCTACCTCCAGTTTTAATAATGAAAGGAGTCAATAAAAAGGCTGAATTTTCTGATGGCTTGCCAAATGGGTCCGTTGACTATATGAACAAAAAGTCATCTTACATTAATGCTGTATTATTTTTGCGTTGGTTTAAGGAACATTTTCTACCCAAAAAACCAAAGACAGGTAAAACAATTTTGATATTAGATGGTCATACCTCTCATTCCAATTCAATAGATTTGTTAGATATTGCCAATGAAAATGATGTGATAATTTTATGCTTACCAAGTCACACAACACAAGCCCTTTAACCTCTGGATCGTAGTTTTTTCAAACCTCTGAAAACGTTTTATTGTCAGGAAGCAAATGCATGGATGGTAAGAAACAAAAATAGAACTTTAACAAGACTACAGGTTAGGTCATTAATAAGGCAAGCATGGGGAAAAGCTGCAACGGTAGGAAATGCGACATCAGGTTTCAAAGCCTGTGGAATATTTCAACTTAATCCCAGTGCAATTCCAAATCATTTTTACGCCGTATCTGATTTAATTCAATTAGCTCCTCCAGCGATTCCTCTTGCAAGTGCAGTAGTGCAGTCAGATCTGTATCCACAAAAACCATCAACATCCAGATTAACATCGACTAATAAAGAAACACCAACAAAATTTCTTCAAGAGTCTCATCCCATTCCAAAACTACCCAGTTCGACTGTAAAACGAAAACAAGTTGCTTGTATTTTGACTTCTCCTGATAACATTAGTAAGAAAACGTCTAATGTCAATTTAATAGAAGGAGCAACTAAAAAACGCAAATTAACAGGTTCAGAATTGAAATCTTCATCTTCTGTCTCAGCATCTACCCCAATTACAGGTGACACAAATGAGTGCGTAGAATGCTGGGAAAATTATTATTTAACAAAAAAAAAAAAAAAAAGACTGACTGGAAAAAATGTGTTTTGTGCCAAAAGTGGCTACATGAATCATGTACTATGTATTCTCCAAATTGCAATAATTGCGGTAGGGAATTGCTTCGCAAAAAAGTACAAAAAATGTAATAATTCTATATAAGGCATCTCTCCCACACCATAGGGCATCTCTCCCACACGTTGTGGGAGAGATGGCCAGCTGTGTACTTGTAATTTTTATTGTTAATTTCTTTTTAAATTCATTCTAAAACTACTTAATTGCAATTGTAATGCTTAATATTAGTGTGTTTTTCGAATAAAAAATAAATGGTTGTTTTATAATGATTTTTTATATTTTTTTCCGAATTTCTACAAAAAGTATGGCGTCTCTCCCACTTTTACCCTACATGCATACATATATTCTTATGTGTTAGCAGACCAAAATATTTGCGTAATAAAAACATACTAAAATGTAGCATTATAAAGTGTTAGGGGAATGTGGAGCAAAGAGAAAGTGAAAGTGAAATATTTAATCTGCTTTTAGAACTACGCTTTTACTCTACTTTTCAACTATGTAGTAACACATGTAATCTTCTTCGGGCAGGAAAGAGTTATTTCTGGTGAACACAAAGTATATGACAATGCAAGCAATTTTAAAAAGTTGTGCTCATAATATAATATTCTGTTGTGAGTCCAAAATTCTTTTTGTCATTACAAAATGATAAATGTCTTGCTTTTAACATTTTTAATGTAAGTGGAGACCCACTTATATCAGTAAATTATCTTTTAAATTCTGTCCAATTAGTGAAGTGCGGGCGGAGGAAAGTGGATGGGGTAAAGTGAAACAGTTCATTTTGTTTACTTATTCAATTATTAAATGAATCACGTATGTACTCAATTACTAATTAATTCATTTACAGTCCTTCATTGAAAAATTCATTTATTTATTCATTACTTCACCCCTTTTCTTATTAAAGCACTATTTTATTCTCTCATTTATTACTCACATAGATTAATTACTTAATTTACTTATTTATTCGATTATTGTTTCATTATATATTTATTTATTCATTTATGTTGTTGTTGCAAATCTCCGGTGTTTAGCAGCGCTAAACCAGGTCTATGAAATTCGTCACTCTCAAAAAATCCAACACCAACATTGGATCCGCCAAAAGATCCAACCTTGAAAGTCCCAGACAATTCAGTATATGTTCGGGGGTGGCCTGATGGTCGGCACACTTCACACAGGTTGGAAAAGTCTTTTTTCCATTGCAATAAGTCAATGATTTTAGATGTCCACTAATGAGCCTAGTGATGGTCGTCTGATCTCGCCTACCACACTTGAGAGATAATGCACGTCCCGGACACTTCGCCTGGTACCAATTATGGGTAGGAGGGACAGTCCAGGAGGACTTTGCATCTCTTTTAGCCTTTGAAAATAGCTCCAAGTAAGTCAAAGAATCGGGTGTATATAATGGCTCACCAGTCCCTTTTTTAGCCAAGATATCGGCCATCTCGTTACCGTGAACTCTCGAAAAGAAGAAATATGCTCCAGTTTGTTAATAATAGAAACACCAATACCATCACCCACTTTATGCCAATTAGAGAGGTATTGGATGGAACTTCGGCTATCTGACATAATCCAAACGGCTGAAGAGCCGGGAGAAGACAAAATTGAACCGAGCCCCTCATCGAAAATAATTTTAATATTCAAATAAAAATATTTAATTAGAAACTTTTTTTTATTTTTCATTTTGCCCTATGAAAAAAAAAATCAGTGAAAATTTTCCGCTTTTTTCTAAGGGACAAATTTACTGCCAAAAATGAAAAGTAGCGTTTCAATTCATGTCGTATTTTATAATACACTGTTATTCCTTCATACTCTGTAATTTTCGAAACAATTGTCTAATTTATTCATTTTGATAAAGGTAAGTTAACTAATTCTCTTTGCCCCACATTCCCCTACTATGTTGTTACATGGTAAATACATTGACTACCCATTCGAGATTTACTCATTTAAGTCTACATTCTTAATTTTACGAAAACTCTTGTCTCAAAACTCTTGTCTCGACTTCAAAGTGTTAATTAAAAGAATTCAAAACTCTGATGAAAGTGTAAATAAGATGCGATAGTACCAAAGAGATTTCAATGCTATGTTCTCTAATGAAGTCTTTTTGAGATAAAATTTAACTTAAAATGCATTAAAAATTTAGGGATAAAAAAAACTCGACAATAGTTAACTACTATCAACTAAGATTTTGTTTAAACATAACACAATAGACTTGAAAATGGAAGAGGATTCTATGTAAGAGTGTAAAATACTTTCTGTAATATTCACATATTTCATGTTTTATTAAGTAGTTCATATCAGGAGAGACAGAATTATCATTTCTCTTCTGAGATTTCCTTCGAGAGGCAGAATAATCCATGAGTAAATACAAAGAACATGGTCTAGTTAATTATCTTGACATAATGACATATTGTCAGAAAAGGAAAAAAACAGATGCTAGGCAGTGTTTGTCTGATAGAAAACGTAATTCCCAAACATGGGTTTTGATGAATGGAATAAAATTTGAACGAAAGTCTAATGAAATAATCTTGCTAGTGTAAAGTACTAGTTAAAAATTTAAGAATGAACAAGTGCAAGCAATAATAAAACATCAGAAAAGAAAGATTTTTGGGCGCATTTTAAGAATTGTTTTTTTTTTTTTTTTTTTTGCATCCTTCCTACAATAGAGGAATAGTTAATTCTATTTTTTAGATATGTCATATATTTATGCGTATGAAAAGTATTTTTAAGCGTTGTGATGACTCCTTTTACTTGTTTTTTGTGAGAATTGTTGACAGCTTGAGAAAAACTTTTACATTCTTGTTGTACAAGCCTTTTTAAAAAAAGAAAAAATAATATTCAAAACAATTCAAACGATAACATTAGTAACGATACCTGTATATATAAACGACATCCTGTAATCTATTAACGTTAACTTTAGTAATTAATCACTGGATTTCCTTAATTTCAGTTTTTGTTTGAATATCCTAAAGACCCTACAGGTAGAAAATTATAAAAACAATCTAGAAAATCGTGCTAAAACATAAGGCACTTTATCCTCCCTCTTGGAAAAAGCCCTAAACGAAGTTTTGCTTTATATATATATATATATATATATATATATAACAAATGAGTTTTCTAAGATTTTTTTCTCGTTGGTAAATGTTTTAAATTTTAGTTTCTTACAACGCTACCAGTCCTCTCAACCTCTTTTTATAGATTTTATTTTCTTTGACTTTTGAATCTGCAATCATTCTTAGTACAATTGTTTTTCACTTGATCACTATTGATTAAACCAATAAAGCTTTACACAAAATAGTTATATTTTATTCAAGTAAAAATAATGAAAAATCTTCCCCAGGCTTTATCGAGTACATTTTGCTCATCATTCGTTATGATTTTCGTTTTTATTTGCTTTTTTTTTTTGAAGTTAAAAAGCTTTTATAATTCCTTTTCTTGTTTTGTAAATAAACTTTCAAAATGTTTGGATTACGTTGTGATAGTACTCATGCAGCACATGCGTATGCTTCTTCTATCTAAATTATAATTCGTTTTTATTTCCCCTTTTTTTAAGTGAAAAAGCTTTTGTCTAATTTCTTTTCTTTCCCTGTAAATACATTTTTTTAAATGTTCGCATTACGTCGTGGTAGTACTCATGCAACACATTTTATGTTTCTTCTATTCAAAATAGTAGAACGTTTATAAATGCACTTTTTTAAAAGAAAAAAAGCTTTTCTTATTCCTTTTTTTTTTTTGTAAATAAATGTTCAAAATATTCGCATTACGTTGTTGTGGTACTCATGCAACACATGTGCATGCTTCTTCTAACCAAGTTATAATTGCATTAAATCATGTTCTTTTAGCATGAGTGCTTTTGAGTGAATGCTGGTATAAGAAGAGCATCACTTTTCGTTTTTAATTTCACAATCTGTTTTCAAAATCAAATTTTAAAACATGAATGAATATGAAATAGGAATATCACACAGACACTTCAGAAGGCAGGGCATCTGTAAGTGCTAATAAGATCACTACCGCAGCTAGAATTCTCGATGAACGGGGGTTGGCGGAATGTCATAAATGTCATTGTTCGTATCTGAATGTGCATACTAAGATTGTCAAAACTATTTAAGACTATTGAGGATTAATCCTGAGCTCTCCGTTTTGCGATGCTCTTACAAGAAGGGCTTTATCATTTTTGGTGTCTTAAATTAGCTTAAAATTTATACAAAAATTCAAGAAAAAACTTTGTTAGTACTTATCCATTTTAAGCAATTATTATTTTAAATAGTTTATTATGTATCTTACAATGAAAAAAGTTCTAGTTAGTTGCATGAGTACTAAAAAGAAAAAGGTATTTAGATAAAAAGTTAAAAAAAAAAATACGTTTTGCCAAAATTTTAAGTCCAATTTTGAAATGCATAACTTCAAGTCACATTTTATTTGAAAAACCTTCTAACTAAAACTGAAGACATAGAGCAATGAATTAAAAATCTAACAATAAATAATGTCATTTCAGGAGTAAAAACTTTGATTTTTTTCGATCTAAATAAACAGAAATCGATTTATGTCATGTACAAACCTGACCTGTAAAACCTGAAATTATGAGGCAGTGAGGAGCAAAGAGATACAAAGGTTGAAATTAAAAGTTTTGAGATAACCAGTTTGAAGACAAGAGATAAGTACAAGTAGTTCTGGTTAATACTGTTACACAGCAATATTTAGACAAAAAAAAAAAAAAAAAGAAAAAAAATGCCTACCTAGGATCTGAACTTAAAATGCATTTTACTGAAAACTTTAAAATGTCTACTTGCAATTCCTTTACTTCTCGCAGCCTGAAATTTTATGTGTTTTAGTGTAAGCACAGTAAGTTATTCTTCCATTAAAATATTTGTTCAAACATTTGTTTAAAAATTAAAGAGCATAATATAAAATTTAAAATACGTTTTTAAAAGGAAAAATAATTGATGTCCATGTATATGCCAGTTTTGATCTTCATTTTAAACTTTTCAAAGTACTGTATTTTTAGATTTAAAAAAAAATCGTTTTCAAAGAGTGTTTGCAAACATTTTGAGAAAACATTACAAATAGTCTCTAATATTTATTTACATGCGATAATCGTAGCAAATATAAATCAAAACTACCTCTATGTGTGTATTCAAGAGCTGTACTTTTCAGACTAATGCGAAACTTAATGCGAAAGTAGGAGAACTGTAAATAATATTTTTCAAATGCTTTTCGTAAGCAAGAGCGGCTTTTAAAATTAGTTGCATAAAATGTTTCTGGAAAATTATGTAAAGATAAAATCTTTTGCTATATGTTGACGAGAAAAGATATAATTTTTAAAGTGAATACAACGCAAAATACTTACAAAAGCAGAGTTATCAAACATAACAAATGTTTAGCTAGTTTTTGTTGAAAAGCTCGTGTGGTAAAAAATAAACATGGACATTTATTCAAAAGTTGTTTTTGTAAAGGCTAGAATAAAAGTTCTTGTAAACAGTTGAACTGCAAATGCTAGTTCGGTGTATTTGAGAATTGGGCGACGTAGAATTTTATTGTATATTCCTGTTAAAATATTTTCTAGGCCTTTAAAGTCACAGTAAAAACATACTTTGAGTACGCTTAAGGGTTGTAAAAGTAATGAAAGATTTAGAGTTGCAATATTAAGACATTTTTATACAATTACAAAATCTGGCTATTTCTTTTAGAATAACCATGCAAAAGTGTTGAAAGTATAAAATGCATTTTTGTCATTTAGAATAAATTGAAATCTGCAATTAAAGACATATGTAGGAGGCACCATTTAATGAAAAATGAGAACAGAATTCTCCTCTGTAATAATGACCGCATGAGATGGAAACCGTGTGTAGATTATTTTAAATTAATTTTCATCTTAAAATCAATGACTAATTAAAAATAATTGAATTAGAACCTAAATGAACAATACGTAAGAGTGTAAAGCATGTTAGGCATTCATAAATAGAATAAAAAAATGGCAAAATAAAATGTAAAAAATCAGTTCCAAGTGATGTTTTGAAATATAAAAATATATTACAGTCAGTAATTCTAACGCATCCATAATTTATTTTTTTACTTAGATGTTTGCTTTTATTTTGAAGTAAACAGTTTCAGTTAACCCTTAAGCATATTATCGTTTAACTGTTCATAACAGGCAAACATAACCAAAAGCTTTACTGTTACAATGTAGCAGATAATTACTAAATAAACAGATCAAATTGTGATAATCTAAACACAAAAATAAACAAAAAAAATCTGATGTGGACGAGCATGCCGCTACTTTTTTTTTACATCCATTAAAATATCCATGCTTTTTAACAACAACAAAAAAAAGGGTACACGCGTTATAAGCAATACATTACGGGGAAAGGTAAAGGGCAAAAAGGGGGGGGGCGTACACGCGTCATAAGCAATACTTTACGGGGGAAGGTAAAGGGAAAAACCCCTGCAAAAATCCCTCGCCCCTTTTTTTTCTTTGGATTTTTGATATCCATTGTACTTTAGCTTTATGATACAAGCTTGCTTGTTTGTTTGGTTTTCGTTGAAAAAACCAGTTGATGTGTGCATCACATGACTTCCTTTTACTCCAATTTAATGTCATTTCCCCATTACTGGCAATTTTAATGTGATTCAATAGTTAACTCTCTAAATATCACCAACAGTGGCCAAATTGAAACCAGATTTAAAAAAAAAAATAATAAAAAAAATCACCAAATTTGTTGCCAAGTTGACGACAAAACTTGGCGACCGAAAGACTGGTGATATATCACCAATTCTCCGCCAAATTATAACATCACTTGAGTTTATATCGAAATTAACAATGATTTCCCCCCAAAAAGGGGCAATAGACCCCTTTAGAAACACCCGAATGCAACCAAAAGGGGAGGTGCACAACTAGACCCCACCAGGAGTCTACGTACTAAATTTCAATTTTATAAGACTTACCGTTCTTGAGTTATGCGACATACATACACACAAACGCTTATACATACGTACATACAGACGTCACGAGAAAATTCGTTGCAATTAATTCGGGAATCGTCATTATGGATATTTCGCGTGTCTATACGTTCTTAGGCACTTATCCACGTGTGGTCGAGTCGAAAAAAGAACTCAATATTCATTCGGGGGTGAGTAAAATGGAAATTAAGGTCGATTTTTGAGTGAAAATGTTTTCGCGAATACAATACTTCCTTTTTTGTAAAAAGAAGTAAAAAGCACGAAAAAAAAGTCAAGATACAACATTTCCTTTTTAGTGATATTGAATCCAATACGAGTTTCTTTAAATATCGAGAAAACTCAATTCTGCAGATAATGCCCTTTTGCTTCCCACGACAAAATACTTCTCAAATGAATAGCTTTTAAGCCTTTTGTAAAGCATATAAAAGCATCGCACACAAAGTCTGGAATACTTTTACGTTATATGTAAGTCACTTGGCTCATTTTAAACTTTGGCAAACATTTGCTAATTGCCAATATAATTTGAAAAAGTTGCATAGAAATCAATTGTTTGGCAATATAATACGTTATTTTGCCTTTTTCATGGTTTTAAAACAAACAAAACCTTTAAACAAGAATAAAAATTCCTTTAAAATAAGAAAAAATAAGCAACAATTAATTTAAGAAACAAATTAAAATGTAAACTAAGCCACCAAGTAATGAACTTGCAATTAAGTAACTCGAAAATTAAAATACGCTAACTAAATAAAAAACTAAATGCAAAATGTTAAACTAACCGTCAAATATATACATGAGACCAATAATCCGATTAAAATTTTAAAATCATAAAAATAGAAGCAGATATTGCTACGACGTAAACGTTACTTTTTAGCTTACTTTCCCGTAAAGTAAAAGAAGGAAGAAAAAAAGTTTAAAAGAGAACTTAATGCATCTCAAAAATATCGATAAAAACAAAAACAAAAAAAAAAAGATTTAATAAATAAATAACTGTTTGGAATATGAAAAAAAATAAGGATTGGAAAGTATGGTTTTAAGATGGGGTAAATTGGTTTCTGTCGGTCATGTCAGTTCACTTCTCTCTTCGTCCCTCTCCATTAATTTTTGAGTGAATTTTCCGATTCGAAGAATTTTTTTTGCTCGAAGGGTCTTAACGAGAACACCCCATTCCAATATTGCAAGTTTTCAGGTATCTTTTGAAAAAAAGAAACAATTACAAATAATATTAACAACACGAAAAATCCTTTATTTTTGACAAAAAACACCGTGTACTGCAGATTTTGAATACTATTTTAATTTTTGGTTTATCAAGTAGAAAAAGGTTAACAAAGTTCGGGTTGAAATGTTGTGTAAAGCAGAGATTCAAACAATTGAACATAATCGAAGGGAATTCGAAGTACGACATTATTTTTTAACAGAAATAAATGTGCAGATGATTTTAAATATTAGAATGACGTTTTGTCATTTATTTTCTGGAGCATATTTATTTATGTATTTATTTATTTTAATTTTTGGCACCGTGAAATAAAAGACAATTCGGAGTTCTTTATTTTTAGGCAAAAAGAAAAGAAGTGTGCGCACGATTTTCTTTTTTTTTATTCCACGTACTTACTTTAAATTTTGATTCCTTTATGTATTTATTTTTGAAAACAATTCAAGTTTTTTTTATGAAGAAAAATTCGTTAGCAGTATTGCTTAATAGGTTCGATTACTTTTTTTGTTCCTTTACTTATTTTTACGTAGCTATTTCATCAGATGAGAAAGGCGTATTTTGATTTAAGAAATCAGATTTAAATGTTAGAAAGGTATGTATGTTTGAGATAATATTTTTTCATCTTAGCTAATTAAGAGAATGATGATAAGATTCTAGACAGTCGATGGAATGTTGATTGGTATACGGTAAAGTAGGCCCGCTTAGTTCTGGACGGAATTTTGTTTTCCTCTATAAAAAAAGAGTTTTACCTCGACCCATATGTGTTGATCAATAAAATGAAAGTATTCCATAAAAAAGGATTATTCATTAGGAAATCTTGTAATCGGTTAACTGTAGGCATGGGAACCTCTTGCGAGGCTAGAATTTATAACTAACAGAACAGTAGGGCTGGAATTTGGTAATTATGTAATATCTTACTTTTTCAAATTTTTTTACTGAAATTGAAATTTTTATTGTTTTAAAACAATGCACACTCAAAGCTATAAATAGATATTTTTTTTTACATAAAAAAAGTCTGCTTGTACACATTTTTTTTCATTGTTTGAACCAATAGCAATCATGTGAAATCTTTGCAAAATGTTAAATCATGGAGTTTTCTGAGTGTCCACATCAATTTGGCAACCCCAAGGATGCAGCAAATTTTGAGGCATCATTTAATCCCTTTTCATGTCGTAATTTCCTATTTCTCAGGAAAAAACGATGTTTTGTTCCCTTTTAACAGAAGTATTTATTCTATTTCCAACAAGTTTGAAAGTGTTTGTAAAATACTTTCCCAGTTGGAATTGAATTTCAGTTCCTTGTATTTGAATTCCTTCTAGTTCTGAAAGTTTCCTGTCTTAATAATTAGTTTCTGGCTTCCATACTTAGCCTGGAACAGTCCGACATATTTGTTTTAAGAAAAGGGTCCTTTTTCGTGAGCTTTTTCTTCTTTCAAGGACTTACTTTTTTCTCGCTAAGAATGATGGAGGCACATGAGTTGATGGAATACTTCAGGTTTAGTGTTGATTTTTAAGGCATTATGTACACTAAATGAATTTTCTCACGTTGAGTTTTTTGCAGTGATGGAGAAACTCCTTTGTTCCCTTGAAAAAGCTATATGCTGTATTTTTTTTTTTTTTTTTAAGACGTTGTGCTTTATTTACGTAAGATTTTCAACTTAATCATTTTGTATACTACTGGCCAAAAGTATTCCATGCTTGAGAAATCTATCACTTTTTCAAGATAAGAAGTCAAAAAAGGTATTTTTGAATTTAAACTGATTTTTTAGCTGAAAATGCAGAAAGTAAGTTCAAAGAGACGTTAAGTGAATTTTAGCTCTAGGAAACATTTTTTCGAAACGAATTTTTCAAAAATATTTTTTTCTGAAAGAGCATGTTCGAAAACATGGGATGTCTTTTTTTTTTTTGCATTTTAATTCAGTAAAAATAAAATCTTAAAAATGTAGTCTTAAAAGACGGTCAGTCGCTGTTTTCATTTTCGTCACTGACGTCACGAGCGAACAAGTTGCTGGGGTTATTAAAACAAAGTTTCCAGACATTGCTAAACTTCTCGCCAAATAATACTTTATTAACCTAGCAATACTCGTTCCTCTAATAATTATTAGCAGTGGAAAAAACCACCAAAAGGCGATATCTTGCCAGAAATGACAACGGTACGCGTCAAATCAAGATGGGTGTCTTCACTTGTGACGTCAAGCGTGAAATAATTTTGAAAACCTGACATTTAAAAAATAATTAAAATTTAAATGTTTGAAAATAAAAGTATTATCTGACTCGTTTTATTTATTTTTTGCTTATTCTATCAATTTCAGTGATTAAAAGTAGAAATTATGGTTAAAGGAATCTCCCCAATTGGGGAGAATGCGTGGGACATGCATACACGCATTTATTGCTTTGATACACATGGTACATACTTGCCACATATAGGTCATTCCATACGAAATGAGCAAAATTCACAAAAAAGTGGTGGCCGCATGGGAACAGATTTTAACGAAATTTGGTATACAGGTTCCTTTTATGCCTGTATAAAAATATCTAAAATATTTTGGCTTAATATTTTTTATTTTAGTAGTTACATGCGATTGAAAATTGGTCAAATCGAACAGCATTCTCATAAATGCTAAATGATGCATTTTTGAAGGCGTGTATTTTATTAACTATTTAATCAAAACATAAAAGTTATATATTGTTGCAATCTATGGAGTAGAGCATTTCATCTGATATGAGCAAAATTTTCAGAATTATTACAGTTAACTTTTAACCGAGTTTTAAAAACAAAAAGTATTTCAGTTTTCTCATAATTAAGCATTTTATTTTTTTAATCTCATTCTTTAAGGAATTTATTAGCTGTACTGAAATTATTACGCAATAACATGCTAAGTATCATAAAAGAAATACCTTACTTTTGAAGTTATATTTTAAATCCTTTGTCTTGAAAATTAGTTTTAAACTTAGTGACATTTTGTAAAATAATGATTTTCCGCTTCACATAGACACAAAAATTTAACTGCGGGAAAAATCAGACAACTTTAAAATTTTGCAAGAATATAGAGCAGTATTTCTACTATTTGCTTGAAGAAACTCGGAATTGGTTTTCGATTTCTAAGCTTAAAATAAAATTCAGAACAATAGCATTTTCTTTGCGTTTTACGCGAGATTACAAGAATTCAAAGAGCTAGATTAATGACTAAATGATGCAAAAGTAAATATATCTAACATTTATTTCAATTTTTAAAAATGTACTGTTATAATGTGAGTTTTATAAAAAAAAATGTGGATAAAATTTATATCAACTTCAAGAAATGCATCGAAATAAATGTTGCTTTTTTTTCCCTTTGCTCTCCACAAAAGGATCTTTCAATCTGGCTAAAAATTTGTGGTTCATTTTTTGTAGGAAAATCCAGTTCAAAATATTAATAGTACTTCCATCAATATATTTCAAGTAGTTTCAGATAAACATCATCTTTAATATGTCATGAGTTATACAGTGACGATCCATGTGAATTCAGTAACTTAATAAGAAAATCACGTATCTGGAAAAATATCGATGAATAAAATCGATGTGTAGGAAAACATTAGCTAGCAAAATAGTTACTATATATATGTAACAAACAAATGAATTTATTGATGTTGGATTTAAGCCTGACCTCTAAATTCTTTCTCTTCAAACATATGCTCCTTTCACTGATAAACTTCTTTCTTGAGATAAATCCGGGAGAAGGAATTTAGGTGTTCAATTGTAAATTGAGATGAAACGATGTAAATTTCATATCTCCAAAACAGTTATGGGTACTTTAATAAATTGTTATCGAGCCTAACTTTCAAGATTGATAATTTACTCATGAGATAGAAAAAAAAACTTTTTTTTTATTGTAGCAGGCAGAAGTTGAGAATATCTTGCAGTTATAGGCAGATTACTGTATGTCGTATGCATACATGTTGTGACGGATAATAGTTTTATCTATATGCCATAATATGAAGTTTTGCCATTGATAGTATAAAGAAAAGTGATCTGCTTTAAATTGAAAATTAGATTCCTTGCGTGGCAAATGTTGTTCAACTGCTAATTTTTATTCTGAAAAAAAAAAAAAAAAAAAAAAAAAAAAACTAAAATAGACGAGTTTCGCTACCAAAGGAATCCTTTTGTCTCAAAGAACGCTCCAACAGGATGGTTGAAATAAATGGGTGTATTTCGTCAAATATATTTATCCATGGATAAAACAAATTTCTTCAAACTCATAGTCCAATCTCAAATGCTACTGAGCATTAGACGAGATGGTCCTTTCTCTTAATCTTGAAACTCAGTATGTTCTTTTAGTCATGCTTACATGATAAGTTTTCTAGAAACTTTAGACTTACTTTTTCTTATACCACGGGTGGAGAGAAAAATTCTACTTTCAGTGACACAATTATATTTAATTTTACATATCGGACTATTATATACTTCACAATAACTAGGGAAACATTTCAGTAAGTATTTCATAAACATATTTTTGAGAAAATGAATCATGAAAGAAATTGTTAAGTCTTGATCAACTTGCAATAAATAGCCCTAACTAATGGAACTTTTACTTAGTTCAAGTTACTCTAGTAACAAAAATACGCTGATTCCAATTATTAAAATTTAGTATTATCTAAAAGACAATTTAATATGTTACGTAAAATAATTGAGTCAATTGAGGGCATTCCCTCATGTTCAAACATACATCTAAAATAGAGGAAAAAATGAAAATTTCGGAAATTTTTGATTTTTTAAAATACGATTTCATCAAAACGGGATTCAAAAACAATTACTAAATTAGAGCAGATAGTTATAGATAGTTTTTCAATCGAAATCCTTTTTGCTGTTATTTTTTTAATTAAAAAAGCTAGAAGAGTAATTTGAAATCTGACGTAAATTGGCAAGTTTTCAGTCTTTGTTAACATCTCAGATTCAAAAAAAGCTCCGAATAAATTTTACTTATTTTTCCCCTTGTAGAGATTTGTTTATAGAATGTGGAAATATTTATTTTTTAAGTGTACGTTTATAACTTACGGAGTTATTGAGTCACAAACTGGCTGCCATGAACTATGAAAATTTAGGCTTAGCGTAAGCATCAACTTCTAATTTCAATAACAAAGCAACAAACAGAACTAATGTACTCATAATTCATCGAATACATTTAATTCTTGTGGTACATGTAGGTCAAAAATTTCACTTACGGCTCTCTCTTTATATTAAACCAAATAGTTATACCAAATTCCAACTCAAGTAACATTTTGAAAAATCAATTATGCTGACGTTAATTAAATAAAAAGAATTTTTTAACTGTCAAAAACACATATATAATTAAAAACTAAAAAACCCCACTTCGACAAAACAAATTTGGTTTAAATTATTAATCTACTCATTAAAAAAAGGGAATCAAGCTGCGTATATATATATATATATATATACATACAGGGTGATTATAACTAAAGTTCCATTTTTAAAACGCTGTAAAAATAAAATCACTGGTCAGAATGACGTCAGATTTCAACAGCATATTATCGAAGAAGGGGGAAAACGTATGGCAAATGAAAAATAAATAGTTGAAATTTTTAGCAATAGATGGCGCTGTAAGCTTCATAATTTAATGCGCATGACAGCTGTCTTGATTCACATATTTTTTTGAAGAGACTGATGCCTCCGGTCCTGTTACTTGTACCGTAACTGGTAAGCGCTGCGAATGCCTTTTGCGCAACCACATTATTCCAGCTCTACAGCAACGCGGATGCGTGGATGAAGTCATTTTTATGCAAGATGGAGCACCTCCGCACATCGCGAATCCAGTGAAGCAGCCGCTGAAGCGCCATTTCGGAAATGCTCGAATTATCAGCCGCCATTTCCATACAGCCTGACCGTCCAGATCACCTGATCTTAACCCGTGGGACTTCTGGCTATGGGGCTATCTGAAAGCTGTTGTGTTCAGTGCTCCGATTGCAAACTTAGCTGAGCTGATGGACGCATTGCTCAACACATTTTAAACGTTAGCCCGGAAAAACTTCGATCAGTTATGGAACATGCTGTTTCTCGATTTTAACTTGTTTCAGAAAACGTGGGACAGCATATTGAACATTTTTTGTGCCAGTCTCACGACAGCTAAAGACCAATTTGATGGAAGAATAGACGACCGCTATTAAATGATGCTTACAGCGCCATCTATTTCTAAAAATTTCAACTATTTACTTTTCATTTGCCGTACGTTTTCCCCCTTCCTCGATAATTTGCTGTTGAAATCCGACTTCATTCTGACCAGTGGTTTTACTTTTACAGCGTTTTGAAATTGGAACTTAAATTATAATCACCATATATATATATATATATATATATATATATATATATATATATATATATATATATATATATATATATATATATATATATATATATATATATATATAATAATATATATATATATATATATATATATATATATATATATATATATATATATATATATATATATATATATATATATATATATATATAAAATATATATATATATATATATATATATATATATATATATATATTTTTTTAAATAAATGAAGTAAATTTTTACATAATATTGCGAAACTAGATTCATTTGAGAATTATAAAACTTACGTGAAATAGTTTGTGAACATAAAAAATAAGATTAAGGACTTAATTAGACTAATCAAGTCAAAATGAACATCATTGCAAGTTTTGTAAAATATAAATTTACAACATATCACTTCCCAGCATTTAGTACTTAAATTTATGTTTTCGATATTGTGTACATTACGGAATTCCCAACAGACATTCTCTAAGATCTGAAGCACCAGACATATTCTCGCTTTGTTCTGCAAAAATAAAGTCCTCTCGTGCAAATGGAAGACACTGAAAAGTTTTTCTGTAAGAATGGAGTTAGAAGTTGGAAGTGATATCTCAAAGAAGCGCAGGACCTTAATGGAGCAGAAATCTAGAACGAAATGTTTCCTTATTCCATTACCCGAACTCTATTCTCAAGATATCCCTTCTCAGCACGATGGAACAAATTTCGGTTATTGCTTGCCAGCGCGAAAGCGTTCTATCTATGCGTTTTCGCCATAGAACATCAACGTTATGGCTGTGAATAATTTTTACTGTGGCCTTCATTTAGTCATGACTGCAAAGAATAAGATTTCCTTCCTCACATCATCTGTATGATTTATCGTTGTACTTCGGCTTGTTTTATTGTTGAGCTACTAAATTGATGTTTCGTTATGTGTAAGGTATTTATCAAATTTTTGAACGTTGATTTTATTTTCTTCCTTTTACAAAAAAAAAAAAAAAAAAAAAAAGAAGAGGTATTGTATTCGCGAAAAAAATTTCACTCAAAAATCGACCTTAATTTCCATTTTGCTCAACCCCAAATGAATGTTGAGGTTTTTTTTTGACCCGACCATACGTGCATATATACCTAAGAACATATAGCCGCCCGAAATATCCATTTTGTCAATCCCCGCGTTAACAACAGCGAATTTTTTCGTGACGTCTGTATGTGCGTATATATGTCGCATAACTCAAGAACGGTATGTCCTAGAAAGTTGAAATTTGGTACATAGACTCTTAGTGGGATCTACTTGTGCACCTCCCCTTTTGGTTGCATTTGGGTGTTTCTAAAGGGGTCTTTTGCACCTTTTTTTTTGGGGCAAATCATAGTTAATTTCAATGCAAACTCAAGTGGTGTTATAATTTGGCGGACCCTTGGCGATATATCGCCAGCTTTTTGGTAGCCAAGTTTTGTGGCCAACCTTGGCGACAAATTTGGCAGTTTTTTTTAAAAATCTGGTTTAAATTTGGCCACTGTTGGTGATATTTAGAGAGTTAACTATTGAATAACTTTGAAATTGCCAATTATGGGGAAATAACAATAAATTGGTGTAAAAGGAAGTCATGTGGTGCACACATCAGCTCTTTTTTACTTCCTTTTACAAAAAAGGAAGTATTGTATTTGCGAAAAAAATTTCATCCAAAAATCTATCTTAATTTCCATTTTACTCACCCCTAAATGAATGTTGACTTTTTTTTTCAGCCCGACCACAAGTGGATATGTGCCTAGGAACGTACAGACCCCGAAATATCCATTTTGACGATCCACGAGTTAATTACAACGAGTTTTCTCGTGACGTCTGTATGTACGTGCGTATGTGTGTATGTCGCATAACTCAAGAACAGAATGTCCTAGAAAGTTGAAATTTAGTACGTTAACTTCTAGTGGGGTCTAATTGTGCACCTTCCTTTTTGGTTGCATTCGGATGCTCCAAAGAGGGTTTTTTGTCCCTTTTTTGGAGGAAATCATTGTTAATTTCGACGTAAACTCAAGTGGTGTTATAATTTGGCGGACACTTGGCGATATATCGCCAGTCTTTTGGTCGCCTTGTCGCCAACTAGGCGATTTTTTTTATTTTTTTTTAAATTTTAAATTTGGTTTCAATTTGGCCACTGTTGGTGATAGTTGGAGAGTAAACAATTGAATCATATTAAAACTGCCAATAATGAGAAAATGACATTAAATTGGAGAAAAAGGAAGTCATGTGATGCACATATCAGCTCGTTTAATAAATGTTCGTGTTATCTAAGTGGGATGCACTGGTTAGAGCATGAAATTACATTTGAGGAAACGAAAGTATTGCACTACGAAAGTATTGTATGATCCATTAAATGTGACTCGATTGGAATGTGATTGACCATATAAATTTAACATTTTAAGGGTTTAAAGGTGAATCTCTAGATTCGTGGTCGCCAGTCGCCATTTCATTAAAAATGACTAGAAAAAATCAAAAGTGGCGATCATGTATTTCTTTTTTGTTAGAAGTCATATCGTGCTTCGACAAACGCTTCCAATCTTGAGACATTCAGCGCATCAGTCGAACCCAGCTTGGCAACGTAATTCGGCGCTAACTCCCTAAGAGGTTATTTACTTTTTACGCTGAATATCTTTTTTTTTATAAAATGGTTACCAAAAGTCAAAAGACGCTACCATTCTTTGTGACTCTGGTCGCCAGTGGCTACTATTCAGAATTTTTAATCTGCAGCTTTACTTACGAAGCATTGATGTCTTCTAACTTCAGCTTCATTTAAAAAGTTATACATATTTTTACATGTTTTTGGAACATAATGATGCCTGACAAAAGGTAGTTTCGGCTCTTTTTTTGACCCTAAAGAACGTAGAATGTTCAACGCCCTAGCAATTTTCGAAATTGAACATTCCTCGCAATTTGCTCCAACCACCATTCCGTTTCCTAAATCTCTTAACTTCCTTCGTGCAGCGATAATCAGGTTAGAAACCTTTTCATATGATTTTCTTAAACACAGATGGAAGCCCTATCAATGAACTAAACATATATACATTTGTACGCGAGACAATTACTATCAGTATATTTCCAGCTTGCTGCCCTAAGACTTTTGTCTCCTCAAGGTATTTTCGAAACCGTTAGTCCTAAGTGCAGAAAATGGTAAAAATGAGATTTAGAATTACGGTATTAGCAGTTTGACCCGAAAAAATAGTAAAAAAAATATTAAATCTAATTTTTATACGGCTTCAAGTTTCTGAAGTCACATTTAGGATAATCACCTTCATAAAAAAATACTAATTTCTACTATTAATTAACTACATTTATAACATTTATGACCACAGTTGATGGAAATATTGGTGTTAAAAATTCCAACGCATGCAGCAGAGTCCGCGTGAAGAATGGGATGGAAGTGCATTGTATTTAAAAAAAAATAATAATAAAAATTTTTTTAAAAACATGCTTTTCTTTTTTTCATTCAAAAAAATGAACTAAAAAGTGGAAAATAATTTTCTTTTATCACAAAAAATTTATCCTATATAACACATAAGTTAACATCAGACCTATTGTATTACGATACATTGAAATTATCATTTAAATTTCTGACTAAAAAGAAAAGCGTGGGCGCCCTATCATAAAGTTATCGAAAATATTTTTGATTATCTTATAAGGATAATTAATAAGTATATGCGAACATTAAAATTCAATTTTCAATCGACTACTATTTATTGTTCATATTACTAAACTTACGTGTCAATAACCACTGTACCTTGCAATAAGGTTCTCTTTACAAGTGGAAACATTTTTTTAAAATCAGACATTAAAAATTAGTAAAAAATTTACACTTATGATACTTCAGAGCCGTAATATAATAAAAATTAATTTAGTAATTTATTATAATGCTGGTGTGTGTATTTATAACACTCTTAATATTTTTATTGTAGTTTTATATGAATCTTGATCCATCTTAATGATTTAATCTTCAATTCAATGTTTATGTTTTAATTTTTAATGTGATTTTTTTATAATTCTATTCTAATTTTCTTAAGTCTAATATAATAAATTAATGCATACCAATTTATTTCTTTAAATTTAATTCATCTGGTAATAATTGCTTTTCCATGTGTATGATGTTAAATTTTTAATTTTCATTAGTATAAAACGGGTTATACGGCGCCCACGCTTTTCTTTTTAGTCAGAAATTTAAATGATAATTTCAATGTATCGTAATACAATAGGTCTGATGTTAACTTATGTGTTATATAGGATAAATTTTTTGTGATAAAAGAAAATTATTTTCCACTTTTTAGTTCATTTTTTTGAATGAAAAAAAGAAAAGCATGTTTTTAAAATTTTTTTTATTATTTTTATTTTCTACTTTTTAGTTTTAATTACAAAATACCAATATTTCTAGTATATCACATCACTAGACACATGCAAAATGCTACTTTTTCCACACCACTTGAGAGGTAAATAGTCAGAAACGTTTTTTTTTTTTTTTTAATTGTGGTTTGCCCAGTAGGTCTAGTCCACATTGAAAATTCAAGCATTTTTGACAGTACTATTTCGTATTCTTTCATCATTTTCACTGTACCTCCGCATTCTCTCCATTTCCACAAGAGCATCATTATTGCAAGGCTTCTTGCCAGTTAATTTTGTGCAGTCGAGCTCTTCTATCCGGAGTCCAGCAAGAGATCTTACTCTGCTCAAGCTTACGTACGCTTGTCCTTCAGCAAATAGTTTATTTCCAAGATAGACAACTGCATAGTCCACAGTACTTCCCTGCATTTTATGTACAGTTGAAGCCCACGACAAAATCAACGGCAACATTCGCCTTTCGGCAGTTCCATAACTGTATAAAGCTGGAAATTGAATGGATTTCGGCTCGATTTTGTGTATGCCGTCTTTACCGAAATTGATGAGAACAGATGGTATGTCCTCGGCATACACTTGAGCTCTGCGAAAATATGGCCAAACAATCTCTTTTACAAATCCTATAGCTCCATTAACAAGACCTTTGGTGACGTCAATATTGGCTCTTAACATAACCTTAGCTCCTACGAAAATTTCTAATTCTCGCGGTAAACCTCCGGTCTTGTTAATGTCTTTTGAAATGATGCTATCGATACTTGTATTTTCGTTGAGTTTTTTTGTTGCATCGATTAGTTGATCTTGGGCACGAATTTTGTAGATACTAGTATTTTTGCTCCTGAAATACTGGAGAACTCGATTGTTATGTTCATCTACCTGCTTGTTAGTTGGGTAGATTCTTAAGGCTCTTTCAATGGAAAACTCTCCATCCATATCAGAACTTTCTCTCTCAAGTAAAACAGCCATATGCTGTGCCGAGAGTTCACCAATTCTAAGAGCATTTAAGAGGTCAACGAACAACATGTCTCCTTGCTGTCTCATATTGTCCACCAATTCTACCAAAGAAAAAAGTTTCCATAAGTCAGTAGCAGGAATCATGTGCTCGGGCTGTTGGAATATTTGTCTTCCTCTCACAGGTGGAAGCTGCATTAGATCACCAAATACTAGAATGTTAAGGCCTCCAAAAAAATTGTCAGTGTTCTTTAATTGCCTCAAACGCGAGTCAATCATGCATAGCATCTCGTACGGTACCATGGATATTTCATCAATGAAGAAGAATTCAATGTCTGTCCAAAGTCGACGCATAGTTTGGAGAAATATTCCAGTTAGTAAAGGCATTTCCACAATACGACCATCTTTTTGAACTGGTAATTTCAACGAGTTGTGTAATGTGGATCCTCCAACCAATCGTGCAGCTACACCTGTTAAAGCACATACTTTGACTACTGGCTTGGCGTAACATCGGTTGACTTGATTTTTCAGTAGATTGAAAAGAAATGTTTTTCCAGTGCCAGCTTGGCCAGTGATGAAAAGTCTTTCTCGGTGTTGGCTGCCACCCAATTGGTCTTGAATACTTGATGTAATGTACTTGAATATGTCTTTTTGACGCAAGTTCATTGCTTGGACTGCATTTTGAAATTGAATGTCGTCCATTATTTGTTGTTCCAAAACTTCTTCGTCAACGTCTTCCTGCAATTCAAGCGGTTCTGCATCGAGTATTTCGAATGCGTGAACTTGGTTAAAGGCATTCTCCAGTTGTCTATCTCGTTCTCGATATTCTTCCATATTCTTCAGCTCGACGTTTAGAACTCCGTTGCCGTTGAATCGCCAAGCGAGCTTCGTGTTGTTCTTTAGATTCTTCAGCTCGACATTTAGAACTCCGTTGCTGTTGAATCGTCAGGCGAGCTTCGTGTTGTTCTTTAGATTCTTCAGCTCAACATTTAGAACTCCGCTGCTGTTCAATCGCTAAGCGAGTGTTATGTTGCTCTTCAGATTCTTCAGCTCGACGTTTAGAACTCCGCTGCTGCTCAATCGCTAAGCGAGTTTCATGTTGTTCTTCAGATTCTTCAGCTCGACGTTTAGAACTCCGCTGCTGCTCAATCGCTAAGCGAGCTTTACGTTTCTGTTTGGATTCATTTGCTCGACGTTCAGAATTTCTTTGCCGATCTCTTTCTTGGCGAGCTTTACGTTTCTGTTTGGATTCATTTGCTCGACGTTCAGAATTTCTTTGCCGATCTCTTTCTTGGCGAGCTTTACGTTCTTCAGAAATCTCGATTGAGCGAGATTGTGAATTTTTCAACCTATTTGCTGCTAAGCGAACTTTACGTTCTGAAGGGGTTTCGTTTAAACGACGTTGTGAAGAACGTTCCCTTTCTGTCACTAATTTTCTTCGTTTGGATTGAACATCTTCGTTAAGCTTCTTAGCTGCATATTTGTCACGAGCCTTTTCCAACCTTCTTTTGCGCTGCGTTGCTGTTTCTTTTTTCATTGTTAGTCACTTCTTTTTGGTGGTTTAGAGTGTCTGTAAGAAATGTTTTTAAATTTTAGTTATATATTTCGTTTTTTTTTTATATTTTTGTAAGATTTGATAAAAATTCAAAATTATTTTTATTTTTAAAAATAAATATGGTTTCATAAATTAAAAACTGTATTAAAAAAAATAAAATGAATTTAAAGAAAAAATTTTTTCGTGCTGCTTATTGTTACAAAATAGTTAATTTAGTTATATATATATATATATATATATATATATATATATATATATATATATATATATATATATATATATATATATATATATTTTTTTTTTTTTTTGACCACCGGTCCGTCATCATCGACCTGGATGTCCAGGTCCAAAATCATGATGGAACCTTGTATTGTCATCAAAGACGAGAGTTTAAAAAAATAGCACACTAGGACATCTGGAAGTTGGTTTATTCAAAGTTGCAAGATTTGAAAAAAACCCGGTTATAAAGACAAAAAAACAAAAAAAAACAGGCTAACATTTTTTTCTCAGTATATGCATGCAAACATGTTTCCAGCATTCCAAACTGAAGGAAAAAGTGAAATTAAAAAAATACGTACAACGAGTGAAGTTAAAGCAAAGCATGTAACCACCCGAATATACCGGTCCGTCATCATCGACCTGGATGTCCGGTTCCAAAAGTCATGATGAAACCTTCTATTGTCATTTAAGACGAGTGTTTAAAAAAATAGCACCCTAGGACATCTGGAAGTTGGTTTAATCAAAGTTGCAAGATTTGAAAAAATCCGGTCATATAGACAAACAATTTTGTTCAGTATATACATGCATGTAAACATGTTTCCAGCACTCCAAACTGAATTAAAAAGCGAAATTATAAAGTTACGTACAACGAGTGAAGTTAAAGAAAATCATGTAATAATAATAACAGCAAAAAAGTGTAGCAAGCTTGACTTTTCAATTGATTTTGAAAAAAAGAACACAAGAAACAAGTAGAGATTGCTGTAAAGTACTTAGTGGGGTTAACGACAACTTAAAGATATTTCAAGTTCACACTACCAAGAATAGAAACAAACTTACTTAAACTGAAACTCAATTCATCAAAGATAAGGCAAAACAGGGGTTATTTTCAATGGTCCGTCGTTTGAAAGGATTAGTAGCTCGACGTATAGCTTGCTCAATCACAAAGCGAGCTTTATGTTTTTGATCGGATTCATTTGCTTCACGTTGAGAATTACTTTGACGATCTGATTCTTGGCGAGCTTTGCGTTCTTCAGAAATCTCGATTGAGCGAGATTGTGAATTTTTCAACCTGTTTGCTGCTAAGCAAACTTTACGTTCTGCAGGCGGTTTCTTTTAAACGACGTGGTCAAAAACGTTCCCGTTCTGTCACTTGGGTTGAACATCTTCATTATTATTAAGCTTCTTAGCTGTATATTTCACACGAGCCTTTTCCAACCTTCTTTTGCGCTGTGTTGCTGTTTCTCTTTTCGTTGTTAGTCACTTTTTTTGGCGGTTTAGAGTGTCTGTAAGAATACTTTTTAATTTTAGTTACATATTATGTTTTTTTTTTTTTTTGACCCTCGAATATACCTGCCCGTCATCATCGAATTGGATGTCCAGGTCCAAAAATCATGATGGAACCTTGTATTGTCATCTAAGATGAATGTTTTTTTTTAAAAATTATCACCCTAAGATATCTGAAAGTTGGTTTAAAAAAAGTTGCAAGATAGGAAAAAATCTGGTCAAACAAACAAACAGACAAACAATTTTTTTTCAGCATATACATGCATGTAAACATGTTTCCAGTACTCCAAACTGAAGGAAAAAGCGAAATTAAAAATTTACGTACAACGAGTGAAGTTAAAGAAGAGCATGTAACCCGCGAGTATACCGGTCCGTCATCATCGACCTGGTTATCCGGGTCCAAAACTCATGATGGAACCTTGTATTGTCATCCATGACGAGTGTTTTAAAAAAAAAATAGTATCCTAGGACATCTGGAAGTTGGTTTAATCAAAGTTGCAAGATTTGAAAAAATCCGGTCATACAGACAGACAAACAAACAAACAAGCAAACAAACAAACAAACAAACAAACAAACAAACAATTTTTTTTCAGTATATACATGTATGTAAACATGTTTCCAGCACTCCAAACTTTAGGAAAAAGCGAAAATAAAAAGTTACGTACAACGAGTGAAGTTAAAGAAAAACATGTAAAAATCAATGCATGTTGCCGAAGCAACAGAAAAAGTACCTTGGAGTTGGAGAAATAAAAGAAGAAATATGTATGATTCACATTACGGTTTATTTCAATCGGGATTTAGTTAACTACTTGTGATGTATTTTTCTTGATTATAAACATTGCTAATGTTGACTAAAGTTCGACCACGGAGAGATAGCAGATGACCTTATAGCGGAAAAATCATTTGAGTTATTTCTAATAGGTTGTTTGTTAGCTCATATATATAATAGCCAATGGTTGAATAACGCTCCTAACGTCATCGACAATGAAACTCGCGTCACGGCATGACAATTCGATACTATGTTTTGGTAATTTTTAAAATGCAAGGAAAGACTTGATTGTGACAAGGCTGAAATGGATCCAGTAACTTAACTGTTTTACTGGTAGGACTGTGTCATTTCAGGGTACTGTAGAAACGAAAAAAAGGTCTACAATAAACGCTATCTACTGGAGTTTAGGACTAATACACTGCAGGTAGGGTTTAAATTTCAGCTACCAAAATATCACCAAGCATGCAATTGCTTCGTTGAAATATAGAAGCAATTTTACCCGTTATGCCTTGACGGGCGATTTTCTAGTTTCGTAACAAATAGGATCAGCAAGAACGTGTTTCTTACTACTCGGTTCTACCTATTACAAACGATACAAATTATGTTATTGCTTCAAGGTCATTCACCATCTCTCCGTGGTCAAGCTTTACTAAACTTGAGGCAAGTGGTTTACCGAGGGAACAATACGCATTTTGAAGAATTTCCTTTTGAAAGGACACGGTATCTGTTCGAGTGACCTGTTCCAAAACTGTTAAACTGGGCAGTTGACTAGAGTACATGCTACAAGAGTGCTTTTCATTAGAGGATGCCGATATCCCAGGTACAATACACTGTACAATAGGGTCTCTTGTACCTACTACTAAGCGAGGTTTAACTGGTTAAATAAGCTCCTGAAGAAAGCTTAATATTTTGATTCAGTCAAAGAACCAAGCGACATCTAATTTAGCACCATCAGAGGCATTTATGTGGAACGACAACTTGGAAACATTCGTGGTCACTAAAGATTTAAGGTGCACCAATCACATTTCTACAATGACGAGAAGCAGCAAGAACGATCTTTATATATAGCCTCTTTCTAAGTCAGATGTAATTTATTTCCCTATTTCTAGGTTTGAAGTGAAGTTATGCTAACTTCTTTCACATGCCTCGTAAAATTTTAAAAACATGCTTTTTTTTGCTTTATAAGTGTTCCATTTAATATTTTTTCATGAAAACTCATTCGCATGTAACGAAACCATTTCCTACCCTAGTAGTTACAGTGACGATGGGCTCGTGGTTGACTTATTTTGAATTTTTTAGCAACGGACTTGCGAGTAATGATAGTGCATTCATGGCTGCGAATATGAAAATGCCACACCTCAATGAACATTTTCTATTCTACGAACATAACTCCAGTTTACTCTTCACATACATTTGGTATCATCAATTACAACTTTACTGTTTTATTTTCTACTAAGATGCGTTAGACAATTTTTCATAAAAATTAATACCTTTCGGGAAAAAAACTAATGGAAGTTCAAAGAAAATTTTTCTTTCGTGTTTTTCAGATAAGTAACTGTATAAGCTTCCTTATTGTTTCCAAAATTTTCTAGTAAGGATTATCATTACTCATGTTTCGTATGACGTTGACTTTCTTGAGCAAAGTTTTTAAGAAATACGTATTGTTTTTTTAACTAATTCATTTTTATCAAAGTTTAACATATGAAGTAATCTAACATTATGTAAAAGCACGGAATGTCTTTTTATTTTTCACCAAAAAAAAAAAACAAACTGTCCAGACTATCTCTATTTTTCTATCTCTAATGTGAAGAATAATGCATCTTATGCAAGTTAAAAGCTAAAAACTTAACGGGGCAGCTGCTCATCTAACTAGAATTTGGCTTTTAGCGAAAAATATCCCTCTGAACATAGTTATTTTTATAATAATGAAACTCATAAGCACTAGATTTCTTACATTTCATAAGCATACTCTTAAAGGTTATTCACACAAAGTTAGTGATGTAGGAAACAAATTGCCACAGGGTAATGGCACCAGTAACAGAGTCATAAGTTCTGATTTAAATAATAATTTTAGGCGGGTAAAACTGATTTTAATGTGGCCCATGAACACAGTGCAACCATCTAGTGTTATCAGAGTGAATTCTGTGAGTCAGTTGGTTTTTACAAGGCAGTGGTGGAAGGTTATGAACAGCTACCGCGAGGTCAGCTGGTGTTTCATGCTCATTTAAATTTAATGAGGCATTAGTTCTAAAAATAAAGAACTTTTGCACATTTTGAAGAGAAAAAGGAATTTTGTCCATTACTCATTCTTTCCTCATCTTATCTGTTACTGGGTATCATCAGCTTTTTCGGTGTCTGTTACTGGGGGGTCGGACCTTTTTTCGAAATCGAACAAATAAAAACGGAATTAACTAATTCAGAGGATCCAGAAGCAGCCAAACGTTAGATGAGATGTAGTTGCATGTGAGAAAAATAGTTGTAAAAGTCTGAATACATTAAAAGGCTCAGAAAATTAAGTTACCTTGAAAGCGTTGTCTTAAGCACATCTGTTTCTGGTGCCGTTACCCCAAATATTAAAAGGTTTTGCTCATTATTTTCCTTTCTGGTTTATTGGAATAGTCTGACATACCGTATTGTGTTTGTCATTTTTTTGAGGAATCACGAATTTATTATCCTCATTGACCGTAGTTCATGTTTGTCTGATTTTTCAGATTACCATGACGAAGAGTAGCTCTCTAGCTCTTTGCTTTTACTATTTATTTAGAGAGATTAATTTTCATCGTCATGCTTACAAATCATCTGCGTTCATTCAAGGCTTAACTGAAGCTGATTTTACAGTAATGGAGTTCTTATGTAGAAAATCACGTTTTCTCGGGGAAAAAACCTATATAGGTAAACTTAATAGTAAAACTTCATCTAAATACAAAATTTCTGGATTAATAATTTCCACCAAGAAGATAAGAAATAAAAATGCCATAACGGTATATGCTGTAAATATAACCTTCATTATAAATGTTCTGGTACAAATTGGCCATAATAATCATGCAATCTTTATTTCCGCATCCTAATGGGGTCGTTTCCAAAACTTAAAAAGTATTTTTTTCAGAAAGAACATGCTTAAAAACATAGGATCTAACTATTTTTTAAATAATTTGTTTAAGTTTAATATTTTTAAAAAAATACATAAATCGGTGCTCTTCCATTGTTTATATTTCTTGCCGATGACATCACAAATGATGAAATGCCGTTCATTCACAGAACAAAATATTTAATTCGCATCTTTACTCACGAGTATTGGCAATGATATGGTTAATAGCAAGCGTAGAGCGCAATTTTAATTCGCTTCTTGATTATCATAACGTGGAAACGCGGTATAAAATGCGCCAAAGAGCATCAATTGTGACGTCATCCAGACCACGCCTTGTTTGAAGAATCGGACATTTAAAAAAAATAATTAAAAAATAACTGTTGGGAAAATGAAGGTATTTTCTGTGTCCATGTTATTATTTTTGCTCATTCCATCCATTTCAATGACGAAAAATATTCTTTTGACTGAAGGAAACCACCCCATAGCCATTTCATTTTTAATGGATATGCCTCGTACATTTTAATTCAGAAAACTACCAGTCATAATAATTGTACCTCGGATCCAGAACAACGTTAGTCACATAATCGCTACTTTACAGGAGAGAGTGGGAAAATTTGTTTGGCGCATGCAAAGGATGGGACGTACGCTTTTTTAACACTAAGAAAAAAAACTTCAAATAATATTTTTTAGAAGTGCGTTTACATGTCTCGATGCGGAATATTATTCCACATACAATGCACTGATAAACGGAAAATCGTAAGTTTTGGACTTATGCTAATCAGTTTCTGAGGTACAGATATGACGGGAGCGAATTTCTGCTTCATTTTTATTTTATTCCGTTTGTAGAAACAAGAAACACAACGAAGGTTCTACTATAATTCGTGATTGTGAAAAACATAACTCAAATTCAAGATGTCAAAATGCAAAAAAAAAAAAAAAAAGCCAGACTGGATGCTGATTTTTTTATTATAGCAAATCACGATTTGCTTATTCCCAACTCCTGAGCTCAAATACGCTACCTTGAGGTGACTTAAAAAACTACCGAAAAATTAAAGCTTTGCGTTTCAAGGATTTCCTTTGGGGTAAAAAATATGTATGTTGCGTGCGTTTTATTTACGTAATTCATCGTTTGAATTATAATCTGCAATATCATAAATATCTACCGAAAACTGTGAAAAAACATTTTGTATTTATACTGTTCTGAGTGAATTTGAATGAATATGAGTTTAACTAAAATTCAACAGAAGTATTTTTAGCAACTTTTGATGAAGAATAAGATTTTTCTCCTCGACCCAATTAAAAAATAATCGATTTAACTAACCTTCTCAATACAGCATGTTATTGGAATGGACAGTATAAAACATATTCTTGAAAATGATATGGTGGATCGGAATGAATTTTTTCCAGTTCAAATTTTTGGCATATCGTGAAATGTTAAGAATTTTAACCGGAAAAAAAAACAAAAGCAGAGATTTTTCAATTGCCAAAATAAAGCTTCAATGTTAAGTTTTTTACTGCAAACACATAAAATTATCAGCGGAAGTTCCCCCAAAAATTTGTTCAGGGTTATTGTTTCAGTATTGCGTTAGGAAAAAACCTGATGTGTCTTGGCGAGACTTTGCTTATCAGTTAAATCATTTTCATGATGAATAGATTATAGGTGTGAAGATTACAGAATTCAGTAAGAAAAGAGAACTAATGGTAGTTCTAAAAAATACCGCTGTATATTCGTAAACATTTTATTGCAGACTAGCCGCCTGCGGCGACCAGCTGGTTCGCCTTCTTGCGCCATTCGCCTTTTATGCAAGCAGCCACCTGCAGCGGCTGTTTGGCAAACTTTACCTTTTTACTTAGCATTTGCCGCCTTCGGCGGCTGTTTAAATAAATTTGGCAGCAGTATTAATCAATCCATCTCTATCTTTTTTGTGCCATTCACATTTTTATGCCAAGATTGCCGCTTTCGGCGGCTATCTACCTTTACGATCCACCTCTATTTATTTTAACCTCCCCGCCCATTTCATAATAAAAACAAAGATCACTCAAAAAACCGCTTTTTTTTATTTAAGTTGAGCAAAAAAAAGTTATCTCCAAAATTCCCCGTAGTGTGCAAGAAGTAGCGTTTGACAAATAAAAGAAAATCTCGCTGTTTTTATTGAATTAAATGCGCACAACTATGAAATGTTTCGTTTTATAGATACAGCAAAACGTCCAGCTTGGGGGTGGGGGGGGGGATGGAAAAAGAAATAAATGCAATCCCTAAATAAAAAAAGGAAAGAAAAAAAAGCAAGCGCTGCCGGAAAAACACGTGGTCATCACGTCATAAAATGTAGAAGTAAGGTATATAGTAAAAAAAAAGATTAACATTGTTTGCGATTAAGATTCCGTCGTAAATATCGAATCGAAATCCAAGTAGTGACGTCAGAGGCATAAAGGAATGAAGAACCTTTTTTCGACCGATGCGTGGAAAGACATGATGTGTTCAACTTAAAAAAATTGTTAAAAAAAAAAAACTATTGCTTATTCTTAAGAACTTATTTCTTCTGAAAAGGGCGAAATGTTTTTACTATTACCAACTTAAATTTTGAAAATGAGGCTTTGATACTTCTCGCAGGATGGTATTAGAAAAAATAAAACCTGGGAAAAACTGTAAATTAAAGGTTTTTTCAAAAATTCGTAAAAAATACAAAAATTGCTCTGTCTTCAATTTTTTTTCATTCATCATATTTAAAATTAAACTTTCTACACTACAGTTTAAAAAATATTTGTGTGGTGCGATTGGTTCGGGGTCTGTGAGGTAAAAAGTACTAAAAAGTGCAAAAAAACACATAAAACATTAAATAACTTTTTTTCTAATTAAAATATCAAAAATCAAAGCCCGAGGTGCACCTCTTCGGCAAAAACAGCACCTGTATACCAAATTTCATCTTTCTAGGCCTTCCCGTTTTCCCGGGAAACGCGCCACACACACACACACACACACACACACACAAACATCTTATTTTATTATATGTATAGATTTACACACAATGACAGAACAAAATCACTTAATTGTTAAATTAGCAGCATGGGAAAAATTAAACCGTTTCAATGATGTAAGAAATAACTCACCTACAAATGTAAAATAATGTGAACCAGTCAAACAAAACAAATCATCTTTCTCCTTTGATAACCAATCATATAGTCATAGAACAGAGCAGACAAGAAGTCATGTCAGCCTAGTCAGAAACTAGGACCCCAGCCCGGAACCAGAGTAGTATAGGTTTTATAAGTTTCATGAGGAGAAGGCGCTGAACTTGGCTATCGAAATAAATTGAAAACGACTAAGTATTATCCTTGTCTATACTTCCACGTCAGTGCAGTATGTGACATAAATGTCAAGTACCGAAAATGTCGCGAAACTGGACATAAAAAGTATCAATGCACGGGAAAAACAGTTCTAAATGAAAATGTAGTTCTAAGTCCATCAAGAGTTGATGAATATCAAATTCATCATCCGGGAAATGACTGCTTGAGGATAACTTAACCAGATTTAGACTGATGTCATAGCACGCATTTTCAGAACATATGTAAGCTAGTCATTCCATTTCTAAGAAATTTCATATTGATGTAAACATGTTATTCATTTGCAGGATTCAAATTATAACAAACCACGAAAAAAAAAAAAAAAAAAAAAAAACCAAGACTTCTTCTAGCCTTGGCAAAGGGAAGAGAGACAAAAAAGGAATTTAAAAAAAACCCTTAACTTTTAGAATAATATCAGCACTATTTACTTTCAAACGTTTAGAGCTCAATAAAATAAAACGGCTTATCACATCTGGAAAAATAAACCTTAATGTCTAACTGAATCGTGACATTATCTTTTTTTCTCACCAGCGAATAAAAAAAACCCACTTAAATATCAAAAGAAATATGTTTATATTTTTCGCAGAAAAGAAAACGTCATCGCAATAACGTGACTCTTAAAAAAGACCAATATTTCAGCCGAGCCTTATTTTACAGCCCATTTAAATAAAGTAGCAGTTTCGATGCCAGAACATGAAAAATACAATAAAAAATGCTCTTATTTCTTGAATCGGGATGTCTTAACTGCCCTAATAAAAATATTAATTCGCTCATTTGGATATGCAAATGATTGAATGACAGCGGTTAGCAAGAGATTCGACCAGAACTCTAAATGAGTCAATTGCTACTTTTTTTAACGTCAATTTAGATTTTGTAGCTTGTTGAGTTATCATTAGTCTTTAATTCTGAACTATATCGGTTTGTTACGTCATTAACGTACTTGCCCCTCTTCCTCTCTAGGTGTGACAATTAAGCAGACTGACTGGAGAAGGTGAAACCAAATGGCCTGCAGCTCTGTTTTGAACAGAAGAAAATGCTAATGCAGAGATGCATAAATTAGAAACGAGACCACGTTTAAGGGGGCTAAAAGGTATTTGTATATCAATAAGGCTACATTTCAAGACCAGTCTGGTTATTTAGTAGTCGCATCTTGTATACACAGAGATTTCCCAAGAAATTAAAAGGCGGAGAACGTATGTGTCCAGAACAGGACAACTTCAGGAGGGGACCTAAGCACATCAAATTGGCACTGTGCTCTCCTTCCTTTCCCCGCAAGATATTGCTATTCATTTTATTCTGATATTAGTTTTTTCCCGTTATTTTTTTTTTTTTTTTTTGAGCAATCACGGATGCTTTTTGTTCTCACTTGACTGCTTTGAATTCCTGTCATTTTATTTCCCCACCAGCACCCTCTGCCAGCACCACCGCTGCGTCGACCGGCCTCACGATGCTGCTCTTCTTGCGAAAACCGTCTCCAGGTTGCGTCAATATCCTACACACATACGCATGCACACAAGGCTACACACACATACACACGCTCATGCTTGCACACAGACACACACTCCCACACACACACATACACACATTCATGCCTCCACACAGACACAAACACATATGCCTACATACAACACACGCGAACGCCTACACACACACACGCGCGTACACACACAGCACTGCATACATAACACGCACGCACATGCATACATACACACACACGCACCCACACACATGCGCCTACACAAACACACACGCTCGTGATTGCGAGAAACATAATTTGAATTCAAGATGCCAAAAATTCAAATTAATATAATTTTTTTTTTGAATCTATCTTTGGTATTTTCTACAAATACAATGAAAACTTCATGCATTGCATCAGTGCTATTAAGGAAATGTGAAGTCGTATGTGTGACCACCGCTCTTTTTCAAGTATCTTAATGCTATTTCTGAAGTACATTAGAACCACTAAACAATGAAAGATTCGGAACAAGTACCGAGTAAGGACACATTATAACACAAAAACTTTAGTTTCTTAAGAAAGGCCAAGAAAGCAGTTGTCGGAAATTGCGGACACGTGCGTCACCGTAGCAACAATGAACCATTCTGGACAAATTTTCATCCATCGCTGCGTTGGTGTCTCCCCAGTTTCACCGATACAAATTCCCCCCCCCCCCCCCCCCGTTTTTCAGTTTCAATCATACCTTTTGATATAGTAAGGAGGAAGTTTGAAATGTTGGCAAAACTGGGGACAAACCGCAACGTTGTCATTGCGGAGCTGGAATTTATACAGTTTAAAACCTTTTTTAAAATCTAAAATAATGTGTAAAATCGTCTTTGTGCAATAAATTTTTGACCTGTTTTGTCTCAGTCATTGTCTGGCTTTCTGTGCACATAGCTAAGGATGGCAATACCGGACCGAAAACTCAATACCGGTATTCGGAATTTTTAAAACGTGATACCGGAATACCGGTATTTGAAATTTCTCAAAAATTGCTTGAAAACATAGTTTTGTTGCCACATTTCATAATTTTGTACAAAAATTGTATTATTAAAAAGTGTTGTGAACAAATATAAAACGAAAGAACAAATGTCATAATAAAAAATCAATACTAGTGAAAACGATATTGCATCTATTGAATTGTATCTAAGCCTGGAACTCATTTTAGTGCTCAACTTTTCTACAGTTGAAACGATTCTTTCAAAATTCACGCAGGTCGATGGTACTGTTAAGAATGCGTGATACACCTCCTCTAATTTAATTGCCTAAAAATATTTTATCTTCGAAAAAATTTGGTCCGTTGCATGTCATTTTTGGATAAACCATTGTGTGTAAGTGTGTGTTTCTATCGTATTGTGTGTATTTTTATTATTATTTCATTTTCTCTTGAACAGGAGGGGTTTGTGTTCACTTTTTATTAGTCCTTTGGTTTGAAATTTACGATAAACTTGACTAAATTTGACCTTGTTGGTTTCTCTTATTCGTTTTCGCTTTCTTTTCAAGATTCTTTGCAATTATAATTATGTAAATATCTGAAAATGTTTTTGAATTCGTGGAACATATTTATGCTTTTCCTCTATGTAAATTTTCAAGGCCATATATAATTTCTAAATATTATGTTGCCAAGTATGAAGCCAAATAGCGAGACGGCACAACAAACTAACACTGGTGCCAACAAATTGCCATTTGTAATGCTAACAAGAAATAGTTTTTGTCAAAATTTAGTACAGTTGAGACAACTATTTAAGAAAAACGAGCTGATGTGTGCATCACATGACTTCCTTTTACTCCAATTTAATGTCATTTCCCCATTACTGGCAATTTCAATGTGATTCAATAGTTTATTCTCTAAATATCTCCACCAGTGGCCAAATTGAAACCAGATTAAAAAAGAAAAAAAATCGCCAAATTTGTCGCCAAGTTGGAGACCAAAAGACTGGCGATACATCGCCAAGTGTCCGCCAAATTATAGCACCACTTGAGTTTACATAGAAATAAACAATGATTTCCCTTCAAAAAGGAACAAAGATCCCTTTAAAAACACCCGAATGCAACCAAAAGGGGAGGTTCACAACTAGACCCCACTATAAGTCTACGTACCAAATTTCAACATTCTAGGACATTCCGTTCTTGAGTTATACGACAGACATACGCATATCCGCACATACATACATTAGGGTGGAACGAAAAAAACAAAGTTTTTATTTTCGAATTGTAATAGTGGAGAAAAGTTGCGATTGGTGAAGACTTACAAAACAAAACAAAAATTTTTAAAATCGGATAATATCTTCCAATCCTGCAACGAGCCTATAAATTTGAAAAAATGGAAAATTTCATGTGTTTTTAGCGATTTTTTAAAAACTTTGCTCCAACGTTTCTTTTTAATACTCTAAGACGGAAAAATTACGATTGCTGAAATCAAATAATACCTTCTGATCCAGCAGCAAGCATGAAAAGTTAAAAAAAAGGGAGAATTTCATCTTTTCTTAGTGATTAAAAATAAAATTGTTCTTGTTTTTTTTCCCCGGTGTTACAGGGAAAAGCCTTTTGAAAAACCCTATATTATACATAAACATTAATTTATTTCTTGATTTTTAAGGTATCTTCTAAACATTCAAAACTACCATTCTTTACAGTAATGAAATATTTTCAAATAATAGAAAGTTATAAAATATTTACCAAATTTACAATCCTGTATACAAGTCTTATTGTTTTAAGTGTTACTTGTTGAAGCTAATTTATAATCAGATTTTTTTGAAAATTCGGGCATAATTGATCTAGATTTTAATGTTGGTCTTATGTAGCCATCTCTTGATTTAAATCCACACACTTTGAGGGAAGCCTCTGTCACTAGCTTCACACATCTTTCGACAGCTTGCGTATGGCAGGGGAATAGTTTTATATCCCAGTCGGATATAGTGCCTATTGCAATAAGACTTTCAATGTCTTTGTTAGGAACTTTTCGAAGAAAAGGTGGAGAAGATAGATTTGTCGTGTTCCAATTAATAATCTCTGTGTAATCTTCTGCTTCGAAATTTAGAGATGGAATGACAAAGTTTCTAATGCTTTTGACTTTAGAAACAGACTCCCTGGCTTTTAAGACGTTTTTAAACGCTAGTTCTCTTATGTGCCTCCTTTCATCCAACACCATTGCCGTTAATAAGTTTTCAGGATGCGCAAAGAAAGAGTTTCTTTCAATGACAGGCGATTATTTTAATTAGAATTTCAACATCTTTTAAAACTTCCGTCTAAGTTACTGATTCAGCATAAGCTGTGAATAATCCAAGGTATAATCGAAACCATTTAAAAAAAATTCTTGACCGTAAACGACGTACTAAAGAATAAAATAAAAGCGTTTAAAAACAACAATCTAAAAACTTGACAGACACTATTGCACACACAATTAGCTATTCTTTTCATTCCCATGCTTGTGAACTTGGGTTGGGAGTCCATTATCGCCACTATTGGTCAAAAGCTGATATCGTTGGCTTCATTTCGCTAGAATGGCGCGGGCAATCCGCTACAAACTAGTATAAAGAGTTCCTACCAGTGTACAAACTTCAAACATTCCTTCTTTTTAACTATAACTAGAATTTCTTTGCTGGTACTTCAGCAAATTTATCTGTTAAGCTTTGCAGAAACTTAATTCACAAAACAGCAAAATCGAATTTTAGATCACTTGAAGCATAGTAGCCATGCTTCACATGATTGGTCTTTTTTTTAAATATAAAACGGGTGTTGATCATGGAAAAAATAGACAAGTGTATTGAATTTTGATATTAGTAAACATATTAAAATTTTTAGTACTTCCATTCTTAAAGAAGTTGATTACAACAATTGTAGAAATTTGTTATCATAGAAAACTATTATTGATTTTATTCAGTCTTCAAAACTGGACTGAGTAAATTCGAGATTGAATTGTAAAATTACTCATAAGCTGCATTCTTTTTACATAATAAATGAAAAAAAGTAGTGTAAGTATAGAGTCCAAAATATTAATTAAATGACTTAAATTATTTCATTAATATTTCGGAGAAATCGTCGGAAAATGTTCGCATTTATATACCTTTATTAAATGTCTCAGTACGATTACTTAAGCTGTCGATTTTTTGAATATGTACGGACGGTAAAAATCATGATCACACAGTTCATTGCCCTATAATATGCTATTCCATATGGAGTATGCCGTAATGTTTGATCTTGAAATTAGCGTTTTCATGACCTGCGTGGTCGATAGAAACAAGTTTACTTCCGAAGTGTCTGTGACGGCTTACCTTCTTTTATTCGACCCCATGAGATAATAGTATTGGCATTTACTGTCCAAATTGTCTTGCTCTGTGTACTGAAGTAGATATACGTCTACGCAAGACACGTAACTGGTTAGATTTCCGTTTTTATTTTGCTTTTCTTATTTTGTCTTTTCCCGCATTTCATTTTCTTATTGGGCTTATCTCTTTTTTATTGATAAGATTCTAATAGTGAATGTTTTTTCTATATCTAATGCTAAACAATTGTGCAATGGTCTAATACATAACTTTTATATAAAGGTCTTATAAAAATATATTAATCAGAGTTTTCTTCCTTTTTTTTCCTAAAATTTCAAATATAAAAGGGAAGTTAATAAATTTAGCTTATATCTTACAATATATAAAGCATTTCACGATGGAATCCATATTTAAACATATTTTGTATTTGCGGCGGTGTTCAGGGGTAATTTGAATGATACTGCTATTCCTCATTGTAGTGTGATCCGTTCCAAAGAACTACGGCCAGGTAAAAACACAGAACATTGTTTGTATCAACAACACAAAGCACAAAACATAACACATGCGGGAGATAACGTACGTCGTCGCGGACCATAAACAAGCGTCTCCTCTCTTTTCGAACTCTCCGCCAGAGAGCAGGGTTACGCGCAATGAACATGACTTATTATATTCAGTAAGTTCCAACTTATTTCCTACAATTATGTTAAACAAAATACCGCAAGTCGTTAATTGTCATCTCTAAAAATCATCTTTATATGCAACTGGAAATCTCTTTTAATCACTCACGGATACACCTTCATGCTTCAAGATAGTTAAGTGATCAAAGCAAAATATTTGTCCAAGCTGTCCGTATGCAGATCTGACCTTTGATGTCCTCCTACGTTTAAAAAAAATATAAAGCCTTTCTTGTTTATTAAAACCCATTTAAAGCACTTCACGTTGGTAAAAAATTGTCACTATAGAGATTTACTGGTATTTCAAGGTTAGTAAAACTAAAATCTGCCGTCTTTAGATAGCCAGCTGATGTACTTTATTAGAAATTCGGCATTGATTCAAAAGTCTTTTATTGACAAAGATGATGATTTATTGAAAAACATTTAAGATTTATACATAATTATTTTTTTAAATCCTTGTCTCTTCAAGTTTTTTTTTTTTTTTCAATTGATACAAAATTAGATAATGCATTTGAGAAACACTAAATCAGAAAACTAAAAACAACGTCTGCGAAAAAAAGAAAAAAAAAACCCACCCAGAACCGCCTTGAGGATGATTTTGAGGACAAATCCATCAGAATCTTTGAATTTAACACATATTACCAAACTATTGTCACAGTTTACCCGCAAGAGCAGCAAGGGCTACTTCCTCCACTGCCCAATTCAAATTCTGACTGCACTAGTGCCTGGCTTGAAATTGAAAATCGTCTAAATCATCTCACAGCTTCGAAAGGAGCACGAATATCAGTCTTTAAGCGTTATGAAAAGAATTTTTAAGAAAAGCATCAAAATAAAAACGAATGATTTTTAAATCCGAAATAGTTTTTTACAATGAATTTTCTTTATAAGCGCAATATTTCATAAGCATTATGTATGTTGTCGGTATTAGATTCATTAAAAAAAGTTTTAGCTCGACATGTATTACTTTATGTAATGCACTATTTAGTTTAGAGCATAAAAGACATCATTTATTATTGCAAGAATTTGAAAGGTTGTATGATGAATTGCAGAAACTCCTGATTAACGATCTTTAATACTGATCATTTTCTTAGAACTTCTACAGACATTACTGTCCTTCCCCCTTTTTTTTGTAAAAGAACACACATTTACTTCTAGGAAAATGTCCAATAATTGTGCAGAAATCCATTATTCAAGCTGATTCTCCTGTGTTTGGCAGTGGAAGATGACTGCTCAAATTGTTTCGCAAGAGCAATTATTAAAGGAATATTTTTATAAATTTAGAGATTTATGCTACTTTAGACTTTTGACAATTGTACGGAAGTGTAGCGATGAAACTTTAGCACAAAATGAAGAGATTGCATTTCAGTTTCGATGTGTAAAGCGTCAATATAATTCATTTTCAATGCAAGAATGAAAACGTAGAAACTTCTAACTTAATGAACCTTGAGTGATCAATCGTTAAGGTTAATTTTAAACTAACTTTTAAAGTAATATTATGTTTAAATATGGCTCATTTACAATATATATCATCAATTCAATTTTTAAAATAAATAATTAAAATAGTTAAATATTGAAATGTCATTTATAATTAAATAAAACAATGCTGCTTTCTACAAACTAATTATAATTATTTTTTTTATCTATTTCATACACAATAATTAGTTTTCTGTAGTCTATTATACTTAGTATCTACTTTTAATTTGGTTCAAATTGCTTAAGCAGCTTTGAGTAGATGTCAACAAACTTCATGGGTTCAACGAAAGTTAAATTTGATCTTAAAACAAACTAAACGCAAAGTTCGTTAATAAATTTCTCATTCACTTTAAAATGAGTTAAAAAGCATGTATCTTTGAAGCGTTGTCAAATAATTCATTCTGAAGTGAGCTTGTAAAAGCTGCACAGGTTTACTGCTGTTTTCATCGAGAACATTTACCAAGATGTCTCAGACAGGACTGTTAGATGCCAACATTGCAATCTGATCCGGCAGAGAAGATATCTGTTAATACAATTCACATCAAGAAACAAAAAGTCAGGTTTCGAAGAAACAATCGTTATCGTCGGGAAATGAGCATTCGCGCCGCAATAAGTGTGTGCCATTCTTTAGAACTTTTTTGGTAACATGATAGTAAATTTGAAGCGGTACATTACTGGTCCACAAAAAAATTTTTAATTGTCTTCATCATAAGTAAAAAATGTCAGTTCCATTCCTTCCATTGCTGAAATGTACTGATGAGAGCCCTCCCCATGCTCGTCACTTGCAACGCCAGAATTGTCCATGAACTATTCGAGTGCAAAATATATACTTCGAGAGAAATATTAAAACCTAGATGTTAGTATTTCGGTTGTTTGTAAAGAAACAACATTGCGAAATTCCTCTCAATATAAAAGGAATTCCTGTTTATCATGGAAATGAGAGCTGAATACACAATTTAGCATCATATTCGTTTATGACCCATTGAAATGAAAATTAATTAACTCTTTTTTACTCGGATTTCTGTGTCGAAACAAGAGAAAGAGGCATACTGGCACAAAGGCAAGAAACTATTGCATGATATATTTGCAAAGCAAACCGGTTCTCCCCCCCCCCCTTTTTTCAACAGTTTTATTCGTTTATTCTTTTATCTATTTATTGGAAGTCATATATTAGCTATACACTAGTATATTGCAGTTATCAACATGATCGTGAGAATGCACGTTTTATTTATCAATTTCGGGGACTTGATTATTTGATGAATTTGAAAGCGAAATTTCTCGCGGATTATTAGACAGAGACAACACCTGGTGATGAAATAGATATTATACTTATGAAAGAAAGTAAAGTCTATTTAATTGTACAATTAAAGTGATAGTAGTACTGAATTTCTGAAAATATCGATAAAAGATAGTAGTTAAAAAAAAGAAAAAGTTTAAATGCAGCTTTCAAATACATCTTGAAATAACGTAATGTAAATAAAATATCCCAATTTCAATGAAAGTATTAGGAGGAATAACTCGATGCATGTGTGTTAAATTTCATCTAATCAATTTCGATGAAAACTCGAATTCGAGAAAGAAATATTTAAATTTCACCGGCATTTTTTTCGTAAGAAAGGGGGGAAAAAGAAGAAACGTTTCACAGAACGGTTTTAGCTTATACTTTTCACCTCCTTCATGAATTACATTCTGCGACCTCTTTTCGTCACTCCAGATGCCCAGTTTGTTTTTGTTTCTTTATGTTTAGGACTGCCATCATGACCTTCTCCATTTCAATTTAGAACTGAATTTATCGATTTTTCAGTGTGTTTTTATTTGTTGAGAAAATTTCTACGTGAGAAGTTCGTACTATGCTTTTTCATTGATACCACGTAGTTACGTAGAAGTGACTTTCAAGTAACGGATGCACCGATTACTTGGCCGTAATAGACCACTTTGCAGATTTATTGTAATTGTTCAATTTTTCCGCAGAAAAGTTATCTTTTAATTTAAATTTCTTTCGGTGCCAAAAGGTATTCCAAATGATTTCAAAAATTAACTAGTAGGCTCTCTGTTTAACGACTTACAAGGGACCACAAAAAATCGTCCTTAAGTAGAAAGCGTCCTTAAGTAGAATGCTTTTAACACTATAGTGGACCATCTGGGACCGTGAAAAGCCGTCTTTAAATAGAGAAAGTCGTTAAATAGAGCGTCGTTAAACAGAGAGCCTACTACTAAATGTAATTCTTGCCCCAACGAAGTTAAATAATTAATTTTGTACTATGTTCACTGCTTATTCATACAATTGAATAACGTATATATATTTTTTCTTTACATCCCTATCCTTATCACTCAATGCAATTTCAGTTAATTAAGTAGTTTTTTTTTATTTTATTAACACTCTGAAACAATGTTTCGTTTTCCCTTTAATTTAATTTCTGTCTTAAAAAAATAGTCTACTAACTAAATATTTGGATTTTCATTTCTAGTTAGCAACAGAATATATATAGGGTGTTCCGTTTTAACCTGCAAGACATTTATTTTCGCAACCGTTAGTCCTATATGTATACTTCCAATTGCAAAATTGTTCAAAATCAGACGCAGAGTTAAGACATTGAAAGTTTGAAGCAAAAACAAAAATGAGTCACAAAATACAAAATTTAGTTTTTTATACGGCCCCAGCCCCCTAACTTATATTTAAGGAAATAATCTCCATTGAAAGGTATTACTAACGCAAAAAACTTGACATTTGTGCTACCAAAACTCGGGGAGATATTCCAGTTTAAAGTTTTAAGGGACCATACAAAAGATTAGATTGGTATTTATATTTTTCATTGCTATTCAAAAATAAATGCAAATGTTATGCCGTGATGCGCAAAAACACACGACAAAACCTCGAAAAATTTGAAAATCCACACTTTATGCACACGTATAATTTTAAACACATGTTAACTGCTATATTTTCCCCCAAAAGGCGTTCTTGACGGCGAGTGAAAAATGGTGTAAGTCACAAAACGCTGAGTTTCATATTTTGGTGAATATTGGTCATACTAATTTCAAACTTTCAATATCTTAACTCTGCATCTGATTTTGAACATTTTTGCAATTGGACGTATACATCTAGGACTAACGGTAGCGAAGATAAAGCTCTTGCAGGTTAAAACGGAACACCCTGTATATATATATATATATATATATATATATATATATATATATATATATATATATCTTTTTGCATTAATATAAAAAATGGTTTACAGAATTTAAATCAAATATTTGAGAAAAGTATGAGGAAAGAATCAATAAATCACTGCTCACTGAACTAAACTAACTGTTAATTAATTTTGAAGAGTCGAAATTGTTTTTCAAAAAATGTAATTAAAGAGATTATACAGTTGAACCCGCTTAATAGAATAGCCCTTTTTCCTCTAAAAAATGTTCTAATAGGCGGGGTATTCAATTAACCAGGATCAATATAGCACATTACATTGCTTTTGTACATTGAAAATGTATTATATTAAGCAGAATCTTCTTTTAACTGATTCAAAATGATGATCATTATGATTAATCGACATTGGCTGATTTTCTTTTGCCTATTAACCGGTAATCGACAAATTTGATTATTGATGCATAACTAGTTCTGAGAGAAGATAATTTTCGCTTTTATGCCACTTCACGGAAAAGTCAACCCTTTGTCCCGCGTTTGACGGTTCATATATTTCATGAAAAAGAAATGAATTTAAAAGTTAATGATTAATTTAAAGGTTTTTGCTTAAGAAATCATACATAAGTTTGATTTGTTAAGCAGAAAAAAATTGTTCGTTAGTATTTTTAAGTATTGTTTTATATCAAATATGTGAGGCGTCACGTACGGGACAAAGTGACCGTTTTCCGTGGAATAGTCCTTTTCAGCGTAATCTCATTACACCCATCTAAATACTTTGATTAATATGTCATATTTTAGATATTATGTTAAATTGGCCTACTGCTATTTAAGCTTAATATTAGGAGGTGTGTGGAAAAGGAATTACTAAAAAGTTGGATATTTTGTCGAATGTAATTTTTTGTCCTTTCAAGATACTATTAAAAATGTCGTTTTCATTTTGCATGCAGTTATTTAGGTTAATTTTGGATTGTCATTTAGTGTAATTTTATGCGACTTTTTTTTTAAGCGTACTTTACTTTCAAAAGTTCAAAAATCTACTGGCCCTATTACTTAATCTTACATTACCCCTCTCCTCTTTTAGATTAAAATGCTGGAAATTGAAAATATTTCAGCAGCTAACTTCATTATTCAATACTTCTGGAGCTACTACTTGAAAGCCATTTTTAAAATCTTCTTGCGTACAATATTGTAAATTATGGAAATTATATAATGTTGAGAAATTCAAATATGGAGTTTTTAAACATTCGGAAAATTGAATTTTTTTGCTTTGAAGTAGCATTACTTTTAGTAAAAAAAAAAAGAAAGAAAAACAAATGTTTTGCATCGCAACTCTGGCGTGACCCTAGATGACAGAATCGTATAAAACTAATCTTAAACGGATGTAAGAATTATTTTTATTAATTTGTGATTAGTATAAGAAAGTTAGGTGTTTTCTTTTCCTTTTATTCCTAACTAGTGGTACCTGCACGGTTTTGCACGTAATAGAAAATTAAAAGGTCTTTTGGTTCGCCTATATATTTAAAAATAATGTGTGGTGGATTTTCTCGCCAATTGGTTTGTGCCCATGTTACGGTTCCACGCAATGATGATTTCGTAATTTACTTGTCCATCTTATGATAATTTTGCTTTGGAAAATGCTTAAAAACTGGATTAAAAAAATAACCACATCGAGTTTTTGAAAAATCGCTTCGAGGTGCACATCACCAGGCTACAAACTAACTTTGTGACAAATATCATGAAAATCGACCGAACGGTCTAGGCGCTATGCGCATCACAGAGATCCTGACAGACAGACAGAAATCCTGACAGACAGAGAGATCCGGACAGAGAGATATCCAGAGAGACTTTCAACTTTATTATTAGTAAATAAAATACAGTAAAACTATTAAAATATTAGCAGGACAGTTTAAATTAGAAAAATTGGAGCTCAAAGAGTTACCTTAAATGACTAGTTCTGTTTTTAACATTCAACACGTGTTTTCGTTTTGAATAAGATGACAAGAGGGAAATTCTGGTTTTATACGTATCGTCATGAAATCGTTCTAAATAAAAATAAAATCACTAAATATTTCTGCTGCGCTCTTTACATGAAGGTGGGTAATTAACACATTCATCAGAAATCATCATTGCATGAGCTTTTGACCCTTCGTAAACATTAACATACAATGTGAAGTTTTATTTTCACGCTATGTTCAAGTGGTACAGTATTTAATGTTTCATTTATCATTGAAAGTTTAAGCAAAAATAAACGCAAGGATTGTTGCCAAGAATCCAATTTATAAGAAATACGTTTTCGTTTAAACCAAACATTTGATCATTTTGGTACAAGAATATTTTATTTTGCTTTATTACAACTTTGTTAAATGTATCGTTAAAGGGAAAGATCATTCGATACATTGAGTTGTTGACTTAAAAGTTGCGGACAAACTGAAAATAGTTTATGTTCCCTAAGAAGCTTTACTATCATCAAACCGATTTTTTTAAAATAAATTTATAACACAATGGTTTTTTCGATGTGGTGTTTTGCATAATTTTGCCATGTGTTTATGGTGTTCGATTTTTTTTTGTGACCTTAATTTCAATTTCTAGTAAAAAATGCTCTGAACTTTTCTTTCTTTCTTTTTTTTTTTTTTGGTGAATATTTTAAGGAGCTGCACGAAGCATGTTGTTTACAAATTATATTTTTCGCTTCAAGGGTACTTAGTACAAATGTACTTCTCAACAGCATTAGCTTATCTACATGCAAAGTTCTTACTAAAAGTTTTATTTCAAACTTTTTACTTACTGGAAAGAGTTATTTTTAAATACACGTGTGTCATATTTGACATTATTAAAAAAAAAGTTTAAAAAAAAATGAATTTTGACTTCTTGAATTCAAATTATGTTTTTCGCAATCACAAGTGTGTGTGTGTATGTAAGCGTGTGTGTTTATGTGTGGTGGGGGAGGGTATGTGTGTTTGTGTGTAGGGGAGCTTGTGTATGCGTGTAGGCACATGTGTTTGTGTCTGTGTGCAGGCATGAGTGTACGGGTAGTTGTGTGTAGGTGTGTGTTTGTGTAAGTGTCTGTACGTATGCGTGTGTGCGTATGTGTTTGAGTGTGTATGTGTTTGTGCATGTGTATGTGTGTGTATGTGTGTGTACGTGCGTGTATGTATGCGTGTAAGTGTAGGATATTGACGCAACCTGGAGCCGGTTTTCGCTAGAGGAGCAGCGTCGTGAGGCGGCCGGTCGACGGTGATGCTGCAGAGAGTGCTGGCGGGAAAATAAAATGATAGGACCTCAAAAACAGTCAAGTGAGAACAACAACAATAAAAAAAAAAAAAAAAAAAAAAAAAAAAATAATTTGAATTCTCAAAATTTTGAATTCAAATTATGTTTTTCGCAATCACGAACTGAGACAGGACCCTACTCATTGGAGTCATTGTTTCTAGAAACAGCTCCTGTCCCCCTCCCCCAAGCCTGCCTCTCCTCCTGAGCGGTTGCGTGTGCATAGTTGTGTGTGTAAGTGTGTAGGCTTGTGTGTGTGCGACCTGTGTGTATGCACGTAGGCGTGTGTATGTGTGTGAGCGTGTGTGTGTATTGGACATGGACGCCTCCGACCATGAGAAGCGGATAGCTCAGGACCGAAGCAGCCGCGCCGCGCCGCCTGCAGAGGCCGGTGGGCGGTGGCGCTGCAGAGGCTTCTGGTCCAAGCTGAAAAAGGAACCAGACGCCAAGGACGGTCAAATGAAAGCAATAAGCAATCGTGATTGCTCAAAAAAAAATAATTTGAATTTTGACATCTTGAATTCAAATTATATTTTTCGCAATCACGAGTGTGCGTGTGTATGTAGGCGGGTGTGTTTGTGTGTGGGGAGTATGTGTGTTTGTGTGTAGGGGTATGTGTATGTGTGTGTAGGCATGTGTGTTTGTGTCTGTGTGCAGGCATGAGTGTGGGTAGTTGTGTATATGAGTGTTTGTGTGCGTGGGGGCGGGGTATGTGTATGCATATGTGTTTGTGTCTGTGTGAATGCATGAATATGTGGGTAGTTGTGTGTATGCGTCTGTATGTATGCGTGTGTGTATGTGTTTGTGTGTGTATGTGTTTGTGTGTGTATCTTTGCGCGTGTGTGTAGGATATGAACGCAATCTGGAGACGGTTTTCGCTATAGGAGCAGCATCGTGAGATGCTGGTGCGGTGATGGTGCGGAGGGTGCTGGTGGGAAAATAAAATGATAGGACGTCAAAAACAGTCAAGTGAGAACAATAAGCAATCGTGATTGCTCAAAAAAAAAAATAAATAAATAAATAAATAAATAAATAAATAAAATAATTTGAATTTTTGGCATTTTGAATTCAAATTATGTTTTTCGCAATCACGAGCATGTGTGTGTATGAATGCGCGTGTGTGTTTGTGTAGGCGCATGTGTATGGGTGCATGTGTGTGCGTGTTGTGTATGCAGTGCTGTGTGTGTACGCGCGTGTGTGTTTAGGCGTTCGTGTGTGTGTATGTAGGCATATGTTTTTGTATCTGTGTGCAGGCATGAGTGTGTGTATGTGTGTGTAGGCGTGTGTGTGTAGGATATGGACGCAACCTGGAGACAGTTTTCGCAAAAGGAGCAGCATCGTGAGGCCGGTCGACGCGACGGTGGTGCTGGCAGAGTTGCTGGTGGGAAAATAAAATGATATTAATTCAAAACTGTCAAGTGAGAACAATAAGCAATCGGGATTGCTCAAAAAAAAGAAAAGAAAATCAGCCCCTCTTGGAGCGATTGGCGCCAAAATTGAACCAACGCCTTTTTACATATAGGTTCACATTTATTCCAAATTTCATCCAGAACGTAGCATTACCTCTGGAGATATAGCACTAGCAGTGAAAAAGAAAGAACCGCTCGATTGTACCCCCACCCCTCTTTTCAGATATTAACGTCAAAATAAAAACAGCTTTTGTACCTTTTAAGGGCTATCTGCCGATAAATTTTTGTTTGATTCCGTTCATTATTTATTGAGATATAGCAGTCACAAAAAACGTTCTATTGATCAGCACCTGTACATGTTAAGGGCAACATATCGACCAAATTTTCTTTCCTTCCGCCTGTTACTTCTTGGTGAATAGCAGGTACGCATAACTCAAAAAACATTCCATTGATCCACCCCCTTGAAGGAATTCGTGCCAAAAACTAATGGGCTCGTTCACATAGGGGCACATTTGTGTACCAAATTTCGTTCGATTTCGTACGTAGTACACAAAAAACAGGTCACACATATACGGACACGCGGACACACACACTCACGGTTACACACACACACAGACAGACAGACATTTTCCAAAAAATGATCGAAATGGACTCGGCACACCTCAAAACGTTCGAATCCGTCAAAATTCGAAAATCCAAAATTCTGCACGAATCTAATACTTTTTTTCTATATATTAGATATAGAAGAAAGTAAAATGGTATTATACTCGTAGGACATAAAAAGCGAAAAAGTAAATCTCCAAATTTCAATCCTTTTAAACAGAGTATGTTTACATAGATTGTAAGCTTAGCTCCTTCCCTGTTAACAGAACCTGTATCAGTTTTTGAGTTAATAGTCTCATTCGAACTTTCTTTTTTTTTTCCAAAAAATCTCAGCAAGATCACCCCCATTTCTTTGTTTGACTTTTTGATTTGAACATTTTTTTCAGTAAACTTTGAACAGTTCAAAAATTTTTAACATTTGCACCTAAGGGGCTAATTTAAAGGAGCAAATATAGATCTTGAACTTCGTTGTATTTTTTTCAAACAAAGTTTGTGGGAAAAGCTTTTGATGAAGAACATGCTCAAAAACGAGCGTATAAAATGAACGGTTCAAACATTAACATTAACGGATTATATACTATGTGTGTTCCTTCAGTAGTTCTGAGAAGCTTTAAACGCTTTTCAATTTCGTATGAGGTACTAGGGCAGCCTGAACTTCGATTCTATGGGATGATGGTTTGGTCATAACAGTTATTAAAGCGGTTATTTATTCATATTCATACTATTATTACTACTATTGGAAATTAATAGCTAAAACCAAAGGTTCTGAAACGTTGACCCTCAAAATCTCTTTGATGCATCCCGAGGAGTTCCGTGTTTGGGTGACCCGCTTACCGGAAAAACTGCTCTTGCACCTCAGAGCCCTTTGTCAGGAAAACTGAGATAGGCACAGCAGGCCTTGGCCCCCATTGGCTAGTGCGCCAGTTTGGTGGTGCGGTTTCTTTAGTGGGGATGAGGCGGGAGGGAGATTACAGTCAAAGTTTTAAAAAAATAATTAAGACTCAATCTTGAATTTTTTTTTCTTTGCACTATATTTTCTTTGTTAGTGCAAGATTTTAAAAACCATGTATTTTTTTTTTCGATAGCCTTTTTAGTTTTTAAAATTACATTTAGTTCAGATGTCAACTGAGACCCTGAATTTTTGAAGGTTAAAACAATTTTAAAATGGTGTATTTCATACATTGCTTCTTTTTCTGAAGCTTATTCTTATTCAGAAATTCGCAATATCAATTTTGTAAAAATGTTCTAAAAGTTTGGCTTTCAAATAATATTTGAACATCGATTTTGAAAACATTTGAATTATATGTTCAAATCTCTAGAGCGTGGCTTAAAGAGTGTGTTTCTATTGTCAAAACTTTAATTTCAGAAGTTAACATTTATTTATTAAATCAATCAAGATGATAAGCATTAATAATTTTAAAATGTTTTAAAATAAGATTCAGTTTATAGTTTTATCCATAATAAATGCATAGAAATTATTGGACCGATTCCAAATAAAAACTAAACATAGCTTGAGAAACTAACTATTATTTCTTACTCTTAAGTAAAAAATAATTCTTACAAAAGACGAGACTTTCGGGATCTTTTAATTTCTTAGAATTTATTTTGAGAGAAAATAAGTACATTATTGTTAATTTCTTTAAACTCATAATGTAACCCGCATTAAAGTTCATTGGAGTAAAACCAAATAAACAATTAGAATAATAGCATCGAGCTATTTGTCCATTTTCAAATGTAATTTATAAAAGTGTTAGGAGATAGGTTCAATTCTAGTTAAAGAATTTTGCACGGAAATGTAAATGCTATGATTGCGTGTTTCAAAGTTTAGAATACTGCCAATTAACGTATTCAGTGGAGCATCAATAGATCAGTACTAAATCAAGGATGCCCGCTCGCAGTTTACGGAACAGACAATACTAATAAAATATTAAGGGATTTAAGCTTTTGTGCCTTTTGAGTGTGTAGTTTGGGAGCCTTATTCTAAAAGGTGTTCTGTTGAATTTTAAGGGTACTCGTTTTTGAGGGAGTATAGAATCTCCTAATTATGTAGGGGAATGCCGGGAAAAGCGAAATAATTAAAATAACTAACTTTTCAAAATGAGCAAAAAATTTTTTTCTTCTGAATTTCAGTCAATGAAAAATGTATTTCACATTAAAACTCTTAACTAATTTTCGGCCAAAGGTGCGTATGCGCACCATTTCAGTAAAGAGTTTTTAATTAACGCTGTTTCGTATATTTTTTACAAATTTAACTTTTATGCTACTTTAAAAGGTTTTGAAGGCATCTATAAAATAATGGTAATTCATTTGGAGCAAGCACTTTCTTTAGAGAAATTTGAAAATATGCTTGTTTTTTTACCTTGAAACGTCGACTGTCAAATTCGACTTTTTGAAATTGTATAATTAATCCCCACTTGAGATTAATCACACATTCTTATAATGGGTTAAAGTTGTAAATTCTATAGATAAAATAAAAATAATGTCATAAAAAATCTTATAAATCGATATTCAAATTTAATGGTGCGTAAACGCACCATTGGCCGAATGCATGGACAATAAGCAAAAATTGAAAGCCTAGTTTTTATGCAAGGAATCGTACGGTTTTTTTTTTCAAATTGTTGTTATTTCATTTAAATTTGTCTAATAGATGTGTCCTAATAGATTTCTCCATTTTTTTCAAAAAAATATGCTAATGACAATAATAGTCACGATTTCCAATTTTCCGCAACCGACTCGAAAATATTTTTAGGCATACTAATTCTTTCTGGATACCATTCTCTTCCCCAAATAGATATGTACTGGTCTTTAGATGAGGATTAAATACTGTCAATAATTCGGAAAAGCACGAGTCGAATCAGATTTAAAAACATAAAACAAAATATCCTATTACCCGATAACTTTTGCCTTGATAAAACAGACAAGTTTACTAAATTACGCCCATTTTTCCTGCAATATATAAAGAAAAGTATCTACAATTTGGAATCTTTTCTCAAAATTTGTCAATTGACGAAGAGATGAAACCTTATTTTGAAATTCATTCATCAAAAATGTTCATAAAGGGAAAACCAGTAAGGTTTGGATTTAAACTTTGGTATTTGTGCTTATCAGACGGATCATTTGGTGAAAATACGGTACAAATAACACATCCAAACAAGGGTCGTCCATCATCCACAGCTCTACGGAAAGAAATACGGACTTATAAAATCGCATATACCATAAATGAACACGAAAAAAAAGCCCGCAGACGATGTAAAGTGCGCAAAAACCACACGATTTATTTGTGCCTCAAATGCACAGTCCATTTACATCCAAAATGCTTCGAAAATTTTCATTTAAAAATGTAAAAACTCGACTAAGAATAATATTGTTCCACTGAAGTATTTGTTCATTGATTTGGTCAATGGTGCGTTTACGCACAATTTTATTTTTTTAATTAAATATTTTTTATGCAAGAAACTTTTTTTTGTATCTTAATGGATGCATTTTAAATCCAATTTTAAGAAAATATTACCATATTTTATAAAAATTTCCATGCTCGGCCTGAAATGGGTTAAAGCTGTTTTACATTTTGACATAAATTTGTACCTTTCTATGAAAGTAGATAATTATTAGTTTGCTCTATATACTGGGAAAAATATGCGTAAAATATTCTTTTCTATTTTAGTTCTTATATACAGCTTCTGTTTGATGATTAAAAATACATTTCTCCACATGAATAAATAAAATGAAAAATAAATGAATGAATAAATATATAAATGAATTAATACATTCGTGAAAGCGCAGGAAAATAAGTAAATGAATGGATATATCAGTAAATGAATGAGTGAATGCAAATAAATTACACTGTTAAACAAAAATTTACCTACATTGTTTTTTTCTTAAGTGAAAAGCATTTATTTGGGTTAGATACACTTATTGGTACATGAAAATGATAAAAAAGTGTTTTCTTGGTTTTTCTTACCTTTTTTTCGAACTTAGAATATGCATTTATGGATAACTAGTAATACCCGCACTGCTTTGCCCGTAGTTGAACATTAAGAGGTCATTTGGTTCGCCTGTATATTTACAAATAATGGACGACAAATTGCTCGCCAATTTTCTATATTTATTTTCTCGCCAATGTTACGGTTTCACATTATGATAATTTCGTAATTTACCTCTTCCACTTTGTGATAATTTGTTTGGTAAGGTTTTCTTAGAATTAGAATTAAAAAAGAGCAAAATCGAATTTTCTAAAAATCGCTTTGAGGTGCACACCCCCATGCTACCAACTAACTTTGTGCCAAATTCCATAAAAATCGGCCGAACGGTCTAGGCGCTGTGCACATCACAGAAATACAGACAGACAGAGATAAAGACAGACTTTCAGCTTTATTAGTAGTAAAGATAAAGATTACAGTATCAGATCTAGTGATTATACAGTCACATCTTTAATTTACCTGCAGTGTACTGGGATGCATTTTACCTAACCGAACACATTATAAGTGTATTAAATCAAAGAACATTAGTAGGGGAATGTTGTGCAAAGTGAAATGGTGAAAGATTTAAATTGTTTTTAGCTTAACCTACCTGGTAATATTTTAAATATGTTGCAAACCCATGTAAGCTACTCCAATCGGGAAAAAATTATCACTAATGATCAAAACATATGATAGTGAAAAAGAATTTTTTAAAAACTGCTACTCATATTTTAATATTTTGTTCTATAAGTCAAAAATATTTTGTTTTAATAAAATTATTAAGTTTTTAATTTTAACATTTCTAGTATTAATTGACACCTACTATTACTTAGTAAAGCATTTATTTAATAAATATTAAGCTTATTTTATGCTAAAGGTTTCGTTCAATTAGTCAAGAGCATTCGGAACAAAGTGAAATAGTAATTTCGTTTACTTATTCAATTATAACATTAAAGCACTTATGTGTTCATCTACAAATTTATTCATTGGCATTCCTTCATTAAAAAAAATATTTATTAAAGCATTTATTCACCTATTTTTTTATTCATTCACTATTTTATTCATTCATTAATTAGTTATTTATGTTTTTATGTAGCTATCAGTTACGTTACTTTTTTATTTGTTTATTGTTTAATTATCTATTTCTATGCCTCATGAAAAAAAGAAGTGAAAAATTCTGACATTCTGACTTTTTTTTTTTTTTTTGAATGACAAATTGATTGGCAAAAAAAAAAGTCTCAATGCAGGTTTTATAATAAAACCCATTGCTCTTTCTTTATGTAAAGCAGTTTTTAAAACGAATTTCCAATTTGTTTATTTTGAAAAAGTTAAGTTATCCTAACTATTTCACTCTGCCCTCCCTTCTTTTACCTGTTTTTATTCATATATTTGTTCTTTCTTGATAAACCAATAATTGTCGTCAATCACTGCACCCCAGAAGAATAGAAATCACCTTTCATTTTCGTCAGCACAAGTTTTTCCTTTTTAGATCGATATTCTTCAGTGCAAGTAATAGCTATTTCAACGTATCTGACTTTCAGAAGTTAATTCTAATCCAGCGCGAATGCCGAAGGGCACCAATCGACCACATATAGCCTTAAACTGCACTTGGGGGACTTTGTTTCTCAATTTGAGACCTAAAACAATGTTTATAGACAAATTTAATTAACGACTTCATTTCTTCTGTGAGTGCGCACGAATTAGTCTTAAATGTACATTTTAAGCACATATTTTTTTGTTTTTTTCAGGTTATGAAAGCCTAGGCTAGGAAAGTAATTATTTGTTTTAAGTTCATGATGAAACGTACTTTGCAACGTGTGTCAGACAAGGACGGATCCAGAAATGTTTCAAGGAGGGGGCGGTTGGTTGTTTAGCTTGATTTTGACTAAGTATCTGATTACACTTGCCTGGGGGAGGGGGGGGGGTGCCAACAGCATTTTTACCTAAAACAACTAATATGTAGAGATTTAGCAAAGGAGGACCCCAAATCTATTCATTTCCTTTTCCGTGAGGGAAAAATGTATTCTAAATGTGCGTTTTAGAACTTAAATTTCGTAATAATTCTGGGGGAATGTTAAGAAATTCTCTCCCCCTAACATCATCGAATATCGTTTAAAATTGCGCTTTTTGAAACTTTTGTTTCGAAAAATTACGGGAGGAAACTCATTGAAAACACCCCCCCCCCCCCCAACACTCACTTTCTATGTCTACAATTGCGTCTGTATGACTTAAATTTTGCGAAACACCCGGGAGAAGGCCTCCAAACGCCTCCTCCTATCATCGTCAAAAATCATCTAAAATTGCCTCTTTGATACTTCGATTCCGAAAAAATTCTAGGAGGGAGATTCGAACCCCATTCCGTTCTTTAACGTCATCAAAAATGGTCTGCACTTGCGTTTTAGTTTCTTGTTTCCAACTGGTAGAACTACCACAATGGTGAATGGTGAAGGTGATCAACAACGTTTTGAGGCACAATATTAGGAGATTACTGCATACACCTGTTTCGATGTTTCTGGGTACCTCTTTTCAAAGTAAATAGTGAGCTTTTGGATGAAAAGACATCCAGTTAAGTTTGTCAGATACTAAGTTTGTTAAAAATTTCCTGTTTATCAGTGATATTAAATATTTGGCTAAATGAGTGAAAAACTATAAAAAATATTTCATCACTTCCTTTTGCTTTGCTGTTGTACTTTGGCTGAATAATCCAGCCCATACTTTTAAAAATATTGGTGCTTGACAATTTTACTAAAATGATTACTGCTCTGTATGTGCCAATAGGTCTAACAATGATTTTGGTTTAATGTATAGTATTACGATTTTTTAAAACTAAAACGTGTATTTTTGTAATTCTGCGCAACTTTCGCGATTAGAAATCGGGTATAGCTTTCATAGCCGTAGTTGGGTACAGCTTTCATAGCCATAGTTGGGTATAGCTTTAATTCAGTTTTACTTTTAATTTGGTCTTATTTTCTAAATCTATAACCTAAAATTTTGAAGGTACTTAGTTTCAAAACCCCTTTCGTTCACATTTTCCAGCATTTTTTTTTTTGAAACCTTTCAAAGCACATATAAAAAGAATAAAAGATTTGTTGACGAAATACTATTTTAATTCTCCATGCTCAAGATTTCAATTAACACCATAGCTCGCTTTTTTGTCATCGAAAAAAGACTGAAACTTAAACTTAAATAAAAGTTATGAGAAAATGTAGGAATCGTTTTCGAGGAGAGAAAACAAACTACATGAAAAGTAGAATAGCTTCGCTCAACTTCATTTTTTTCAGTAAACATTGGTCTCAGAAAACAGTTTTTGATTTATTTTTCTCTGTAAGATTTTTTCATGGAGCTTAAAAATAAATAGAAGAAATACATGAGTTACTTTCAAAATTTTTCATATAGTTTTACAATTAAATAAATATAGATATGAACTTAAAATAAACAAACTTAAGAAATACTTTAAAGGGGTAAACACGTGAAAAACTAATACGTATTGTCAAGCTCTGAGAAGTTGAGTTTGGACTCTGACAATGTTTACCTCTCCTTCGGTAAATAGGGAGGGGTAATAAGTTGAGTTGAGAAGCTTTCTTAGTAGTTTTTCTAAAATGTTCTAACTAAAATCCGAGCCAATAACGCGTCTATTTTTTACTCCCCTAAAACAGGTAAACAAAGTCAAGGTCACAACTCAACTAATCAGAGCGGCACTAAACGTGTCAAATATATTACGTGCCAAATATATTATAATGTGCACATTTTAAAAGGTTTTAATGAGTAAGACAAATACTTTATTTAAATCGTCTGGATTATCATTTTGCTTGCTGATTAGTTTAATGAGAATTGCTAACAAACGAAAATTTATTTTTCCATTAGATTGGTTATTTCACTTCTTTTGTCTAATAGCTGTTCCTCAGAGCCAGACTGACGCAAAATTAAAAAATTGCGATTCTATGCTTATTAGTGCCTTGTATATAAAATTCTAGTTCGCCTCGACCAATATGAACGTAATTCTAAAAAAAAGAACTTTGTTACTATTTACCAGCGTTAAAAGAGCGCACGTCCCATATTTTGCACGCGACAGGCAACCGTTTTTCTTCTCTCCTGTAAAGTCGCGTTTATGTGACTTCCGTTGTTCGTTGTTCTGACTCTGAGGTACAGATTATGTTAGAAAGTCTACAAATCCCTTAGAAAGAATTTCTTGTGCATTCATTCCCCTGAACACGTTTTTTATATTTACATGGTTTGATTGGAACTGTGTCTTAAAACAACTTTGTTACTCAAAGAAACATGAATAATAACCATGGTGATTTTTTAAAGGAATACTTAAAAGAAACATAATTGTAATTGTTGACTATATTTTAATTATTATTCATTCATTTTAAAAGTATAACTCGAAATATCCAATACTGTTAAACAGTTTTTATATTTTTCATTAAAAAAACTCCCGTAATTTTTAGCCATTAAAATTGCCAGTTTAAACTAAAATTTTAACTAAAATTATGGTGGTCTTTGTTTTTAGAAATACGGCGGGGCTTATTTTGACCCTCTGAGAAGAAATCTGCATAATTCTCCACAAAATGTTAAAAAAATATAGTTCAAAATGAAGATATTTAAAAAAAATACAGTTTTTTTTAAAGGATTCTGATATTTAAGGATATTTAATTAAGTAGTTTAAAAAATGGGTAAACTACAAGTAAAACAACCAGGTCTATTTCAACTGGATTTAAGAAACCAGCGGCTAATGCCTCTTTCCATGTTCAAAATTTATATAAATGCATAAAGTTCTTGCAATAATATGTTCTGAGAGGTCTTTTTGAGTTTCTGCTCTGTTTCAGCATCAACAAATGTTGTTTGCATTTCTTTTTTGCTGAGAAAAGTCAAAATAACACCTGCAGACATTTTAGGTATAATCCTTTAATTTGGGTTGAAAAAAAAGCATTTTTTTGGAATTTTAATATTATGGCACAGCACGATGATTTAGGAAAAGTCTAGAAAGGAATAAGCTTCCTTTGAAAATACCATGAAGTTGTTAGCAAAAAAAAAACCCCTCTGCTTTTGATCAAAATGATCCCTAATGTAATTCTACTATTAAAACAATAAAATTTTAAATTGAAATATCATTTCATTTTTGCAATTTCTTAAATTCATATCAAAATAAGGAGTTCGTTATAATTTCTTTAAACGAGCTGATGTGTGCATCACATGACTTCCTTTTTCTCTTATTTAATGTCATTTCTCCATTACTGGCAATTTTAATGCGATTCAATAGTTTACTCTCTAAATAACACCAACCGTGGCCAAATTGAAACAGATTAAAAAAAAATCAAAAACCGCCATATTTGTCGCCAAGTTGGAGACAAAACTTGACGAATAAAAGACTGGCGATATATCGCCAAGTGTCCACCAAATTATAACACTACTTGAGTTTACATCGAAATTAACAATGACTTCCCCCCAAAAAGGGACAAAAGAGTCCTTTAGATACACCAGAATGCAGCGAAAAGGAGCACAACTTGATCCCACTAGGAGTCTACGTACCACATTTCAACTTTCTAGGACTTACCGTTCTTGATTTATGCGACATACATACGCAGATACGCACATCCGCACATACATACGTACATACAGACGTGACGAAAAAATTCGTTGTAATTAATTCGGGAATCATCATTATGGATATTTCGCTTGTCTATACGTTCTTAGGCACTTATCCACGCGTGGTCGAGTCGAAAAAAACTCAATATTCATTCAGGGGTGAGTAAAATGGAAATTAAGGTCGATTTTGAGTGAAATTTTTTTCGCGAATACAATACTTCCTTTTTTGTAAAAGGAAGTAAAAAAAGAAATCAATTTCCATGCAAAAAGCCATGCTTTCTCTTTAATGTACATTTCAATAGTAATAATATAATACTGAATTGATTCTACTTTGCATCTCAAGTATGGGATACTAAATGACCCCTTTTACTTCAAAAAACAAAATCTCAGACTAGATAAATGAAGTTTAAACGTGCTCAGACGAGATAAGCGGAGCACTTTAATTGTGCATTAGATCATGTCTGAATAAAGACACCTCTGGAAGATTCGCTTCACAGGGTTTGGAGTCTGATATCAGGGAAACACTCCGTACGTGAAAAATGGGTGTAAAGGAGGTAACTTTTGTCCTTTGTCTGGAAGAGACTCTAGGTTATTGCTTATGAATGAGGAAGGAAAAAAAAATCAGCATTTGTTTTCCCTTAGCGGTATTTATGTAAGATTAAGAAATTTTGAGTCATAAGAGAAAATCTTTCAACGTGATTTTCTAGGTAGATGTTTGTAGGGTGAAAAATTACCACTAAGCGTTTTACTTTTTTTTTTTTTTTTGAGAATGTTTCATTACTGCAACTTTTAAATCTGAGAAACATTGATTATGCTTCTAGCATGAAAATCTAAGAATTAGCTAAATAATAGTATGAAAGGTCGTGAAACGAATGTGCTGAGTCCACACATTAGAATATGTTAGTACAGATAAGGACAATAACGCAAATGTTATCATTTAACTAAAAAATAAAAGTTAACTTTAATGAGATTTTTTTTGAATGACAGTAATTTAAAAAGCTGTTATTTTTGGTACGTAGGGGAAATAGTTCACATGTTAAAACCATTTTAATTAATTTATTTTTCAAAAAATATTATCCATTTCTCAGAGAAAACATTTCCCACAAATTGAATGAGTTTTTTTGTGGTTTGAATTATTCTGAAAAGTATGTAAAAAAAATATTTCTGTAGTTTATGGTATTAGAAAAAAATATCTTAAATTTTTCAAATGTGCCCTTAAGGGGAGGCACATGTGAACAAGGCTGAGACACACATGAGCACGATTAAAAAATACAGGACAAACCTCGTATTTCAACGGAAAACTCTTTAATATAAAACATATACATATGTTCCAATTATATTGAAGGGTTCGACACATATTTATATTGTGTGTGTTTAGTTTGTACAGATTGTGGCATTAGGAAATTATTTTTTTTTTTTTCAAAATATATAACCCTTGCTCACTGTCAAATTTTAAAGCTTCGTAACAAGTTCCGATCATTAGATTGATAAAGAAAAGAAAAAAAAAACCTTCTACAATATTTACTTCTCTACATATTTACAGTTAAAAACATATTAACGGGGAACCCTATACGATTTTTAACCATTTGAAAAAAAAAAAAAAATCTGTGACCCACGTCTTCCAATCAACTCTAATTTGAATTCTGAAACTTTGAATTCAAATTATGTGTTTCGCAATCACGAGCTGCGACAAGACACTACTCATTAAAGTTATTGTTTCTATAAACGGCTCTCCTCCCTCCCCCCAGCATATCCCTCCTCCTGAGTGGTTACGTGTGGCGAGCGCGAGTGTGTATGTGTATGAGCATGCGTGTGTAGGACATGGACGCCGCCGCTCAGCAGAAATGGATTCTGGGGGGGCAGTGCTCAGGACCAGAGGAGCCGCGCCGGTGGGCGGTGATGCTGCAGAGGCTCCTAGTCCAAGCTGAAAAAGGAATCACAACGACAAGGACGGTCAAGTGAGAACAATAAGCAATCGTGATTGCTCAAAAAAAAAAAAAAAAAAAAAACCTTATAAGACTACATAATACACAAAATATTTCATTATGTAAAGAATTTTCTTGTTGTATAGGGTAAGGTCACCAGTAACAGGCAAGGAACCAGTAACAGACAGTCGTAAGTTTTGATTTAGGCGGGTAAAACTGATGATGATGTGGCCAGGGCTGAACCGTCCCTATATGCAAGGTCGTGCGACTCACGATTCGCCAGAGCCAAAAAGGCTCTGGCGACCAAAAATGCTGTAAATGAAGGGAAGAAAAACTCAAACCAAAAAAGTAAAATTGAATTCTTCTTTATATCTATTGGCGGTGGTGAAGTTATACTGCTTGTGGAAACAATCCGTCTCACTGAGAATCTATGAGGAAAAATTGACATTTTTGTGTCTAAACATGCTATTCACAAGCGCAAACTTTTACACTAAAAACAAGCATGGGCGTCCATATGCAAAATTTTAAGGGGGAAGGGGCTCAGATATTTTCTCCTTGGTTTAGTAGGATATTTTCCTTCTAGAAACCGATTTCAGTACAGATTAGAGTTATTAAAATTCGACATTTTTAATAAATTATTCATTATTGGCTGGAGAAGAAATGTTTTTACATTTTTGCAAAGAAAAAAGTACTAAAAGGAAGGAAGTTCCAATTTCTAAGGAGGGCTTGAGCCCCCACTTGCCCACCTATATGGGCGTCCTTGAAAACAAGCGATTTTAATTGACGCATGCATTAGAATTTTCCTTCTTAATCTGGAGCCGTGAATTCTATTTCGTATGTCTATAGTACTCACGGTTAAGCATACAAGGCGCAAGAAATTTGCTATTCCCCATTTTGGTTCTTGCGGTGAATATCTTGTAATAGAATTTGTGCAATTACAGTCTTTTTGTGATTTTTAATTCGTATTAATTCTATTGCTTCGTTTTATCATACATAAAAATATACGATAAGCACATTTGCATATTATTTAGATGTGCGTAACATTTAGAAATCATAGACAATAATTTAGGTTAACTTTTTAGTTCCGAAAAGTAACGACTTGTCCATACCTGATACTCCTCCCAACCCTTTTTTATTTCTTTAACTATTTGTGTATTAAATTTTTTAGAAAAAACTTTGGAGAGCGTATTTTTATGCCTTTTGTAAAGGTTTTGTACTTTAGAATTTTTGATTTTACTGGAAATGATTTCAGCTTCAGATTTTAAGTTAGAATTTCCTGTACTTCAATTTAGAAATCTATTCAGTACTCTTTTGTCATGTTTTGACAGGTGTGAAACTTTAAATAATTATTTATCAATTACAGTTTAGAGAGATATTTAGAGCGGCGTTTTTTTTCCAAAAACGCATTATCATATCAAAGGCAGGGATTGTCAAATCCGGCCCAGCACGAAAAAAACCCGCTCAGTTTTTTTTCGGAAGTATTCATACTCGAAAAAAACCCCGCAATCTCGGTAAAGTGAATTTTTCACTCTTTTCTACATTGTGAAAGATTTTCTTTGGAAACAAACTAAATACTGATTAATACGAATTTCAGAAATATATACAGCTTGCTTCTGGACAAATATAAAAAATTATATGGATATCAAAAATTAGAAATTTACGCTGTATAATTGTCATTTCCCATTTTTTTAAGTTCGGGAACGTAGGGCAATGTGAAAAAGCGGGGCAAAGTGAAATGGTGAAATATTTACTCCGCTTTTCGCGCCACCTATCTGATAATATTTTAACTATGTCGTAACACATGTAGCACACTATTCCAGTCAAGAAAAAGTTACCTCTGAAATTCAATATGATAAGAAAAGCAATTTTAAGAAATGGAGATTCTACTCATATTTGTTGTAAGTCAAAAATTATTTTTGTTATTATTAAACGATGAATTCATTGTTTTTAACTTTTTAAATATTAATTCCGATCTACTAATGTTCGGTGCATTGTTTATTTGCTTAATATAAAGCTTATTTGTGCTTTAAACAATTTGTACACTTAGTCAAGTGCTTGCGGAGCAAAGTCAAATAGCTCATTTCGTTTTAAACGAAATGAATGTAAACGGATTACATATTCAATCCTTTATCAAATCACATGAGTATTTGTTTATTAATTATTTCACTTGCAATGCTTCATTTAATAATTCCCTACTTTATTCATTCATTCACTTATTTTCTTATTCATTCATAATTTATTTACTTATTTATTTTTTCTCTATATTAATTTGTTTAATTTATTTTTTCCTTTTCTTTTTAATTCATCATTCATTCTTACATTTACTCATTCATTTTATCAAAAATATCTTTAATAATTAAATAAAAAATATTTCATTCGAAAAAAAAAATCTTTTTTCTGCCATATGAAAAAAAAAGCGAAAAATTTTCATCTTATTTGGGAGGTATAAAGTTACTGCCAAAAGTAAAAAATGTTTCAGTGAATGTTTTATTATGAAATATATTGTTCTTTCTTTATAAACCGTAAGTTTTAAACAAAATTTCAATATTTCAAATTGAAAAACATAAGTGATCTTAACCATTTTACTTTGCCCCACATTCCCCTAATTATTTGACTAAAATAAGCAATAATTATTTTCATCAAATTCCAAGATTTTTTTTTCTAATGTTGGGGTAAAATGCTTTGATTCACTGAAACTGGCTATCTCTTTTTTAACAGCAGCTCAATGCAAGGTTTCCAAGCGAAAAAGTTAGATTTCAAAAGTCAATTTCAATCGTCCCTCCCTTACATCTGCCCTTACTAGAAATAACTCCACGATATGAAGTAAAACCGTACACTGTTCCAAAAATTTAAAATTTACAGTTTGTTTTTCTTTTGATAAATTAAATGTCAAACGTATTTTTTTCCATTGATAGAATAAGAAAAAAAAACACATCGATCCAGAAAATACTTTTATTTTCCAAAGAGTTATTTTTTAATTAATTTTTTAAAGTGTCCGATTTTTCAAACAAGGCATGGTCTTGATGACGTCACAAATGGTGCACTTTGCCGCATCTTTCTACCGCGATTCCACGTTATGATAATCAAGAAGCGAATTAAATTTGCACTCTACGCTTGCTATCAACCATATCGTTGCCAATACACCTGAGTAAAGATGCGAATTAAATATTTTGTTCTGTGAACGGCAACACAGAATGGCATTTCATCGTTTGTGATGTTATCGGACAGAAGCATAAACATTAAAAACACGCCGATTTAAGTTATTTTTTAAAAATATTAAACTTAAATTATTTAAAAAATGGTCAGATCCTATGTTTTTAAACATGCTCTTTCAGAAAAAAATACTTTTAAAATTTTGGAAACGACCCCATTCGTAGTTACAAGACAGAAGTAGAACTTTAGAGCAATCATACGAGGTTCGCTGCTGTTTCATGTTCATTTGAATTTAATGAGGCTTTAGTTCTAAAAAATAATAATAATAATAATAAACTATTGAGCATTTTGAAGCGAAAAGGGGAATTCTGTTCATTACTTATCCTTTCCTCATTCTATCTGTTGCTGGGTATCATCAGATATTTTGGTGTCTGCTACTGGGGGGTCGGATCTTTTTTCGAAATTGAGCAAATAAAAGTAAAATAAACTAATTCCGAGGATCCAGAAGCAGCCAAACGTTAAATGAGATGTTGTTGCAAGCGAGAAAAATAGTTCAAATAGTCTAAATACATTAAAAGGCAAAAAATTGAGCAAACCTGAGAGAGATGTCTTACGCATGTCCGTGACTGGTGCCGCTACCCTATTGCTTTCAAGCTTCATACAGACTATGATAACGTATTTTAAAATGGTTTGAAATTTCAGTTTTCAAATAAATGAAAATACTTTGTGTCTTTTTTATCTGTAAGTATTATGCATCATTAAATTGTTGATCAACTAATTAGTAACATTTTTTTATAAATAAGAATAAAAATAAATAAATAAATAATAATAATTATTGTTAGTGAAAATAATAAATGTATAAACTGATTGTAGAAAACTAATAATCATAAATATTTAAACATTCTTTTAAACACTTATGATACTCTACATTTATATTAATACTGCGGAGAGGATATGGAAATTGTTCACATGTGCCTCATTATCTACATTAGGAATAACTTGTAAAAACAAAGAATTATAAATTTAGTAAAATAATAGTAATAATAATAATAATGAACATTTTCGTAACATTAAATTCTCTTGAATGTTCATATAATCGTTTAGCTTATTAATTAGATAAAAATGTTTTCACATGAAAAAGACTGACAGAGTTACATGAAATAGCTGCTAAAGCAAAGATGTCCAAGTTTGGCCAAGAGGTAGAACTGGTACTGCCAGTGCTTGAGAAATGTTTCATATTTTTGGCTTGAATTTATCTTAGTAAAACAAATCACGTTAACATGTGCCCCGTGTTCATAAGTACCCCTACTACTAACTGCATACAGAGTAGTACATATTTAAAAAAAAAGAAGAAGTTTTCAATCAGTACACTACATTTTAGATTGGTTGTATTCAATAACTCTAACTTTAAAATTAATATATATTTAATAAAACTTATATCCAGCAAACATCTGCCTTATTATTTAGGATTAAGTGATTTTTGGATGTTTAGCCTAATCCTATGACCACTTTACCCCTTATTACTTGTTCTGGAATATTATGTAAAAGGAGTTCAGATTAGCTGTTTACGAAAAATGTTCTTACGACCTGTGGGAAGTGATAGTTCTAAAGTGATTCTAATTGAATTCATGAAAACTCTAATTAAAAATAAAATCACAGAGAACTTAAAAGATGTGATCAGATTTTAAAGTGTTTCATCAGCAAACTAAATGACTGATTTAACTAAAAAAATACTTCCTGACATAATATATTGAGTTTATAATATAACTCTTAATTATTAAAATCTAAAATAAAAATTTTATGCTCATTCCTATGTCAGTTTCACAGCGATAGTTTTTTGTTTTACATACGACCACTTAACTCCATTACCCCAACAGTTGATATAATTTAAAAAAAATTTAACTCATTTTCAGCGAGACAAATATTAATTAAAAAAAAAAACATTTCATCAAAAGTTAAATAAACAATAATTCAATCTTGACGGTAAATAGTATCTCAAAATTTTTTTAAAGAAAAAAACAAAGTAATGAAATCATATTTTAATCATATAGTGAGCAGTTGTGTTGCCTTTCACTTCTATCTTACACAAATGTGATTAAAGAACTTTTCTTGACACATATACACAAACAATAATAGCTTGTATTTCAAACCATGGTATTTTCATACAACTCAGAAATATTATACACGCATCAGGGCATCCTAATTAAAGCGGTAGATTTGGTGGTGTTGACTATAAACAACGCACTCAAAAATGAATGTCAAAACCAGCTTTTATTGTAATTACATTCGAGACAACTTATTTATCGTTGCTGGTTGATTCGAGAGCTCGGAAGCGTAAAAAATTCAACTCAAATCTGTATCGAAGTTTTACTTCAACATCAACGCAATGTGTACATGAATGCCTACCAAACATCTATTTTGAGCAATATAATTTTTCTTTTTTAAGAAAACATCAGTTTTTAATATTTACAAAAATAGACTGAAAGGCATAAATTTCAAAAATTTTACATTTTTGTATTCTTTGTTGCTATTATTGAGCAATATGGAGCTCCAACGCAACAAAACGTAAATAAAGAAAAAATTTAAAATGCTTCGTCGAATGTTAACAATAAGAAACGGCAAGAACGCGTCTTTGTTGAACAGACAACATCTTGACTTTGGCAACAAACTTTGACACCTACTATCAGTTCAAGAACTTGCGAACTGACAAGCAGGCTATGTGATTGGAATTTCTAAGTATAAAGTAAATGGCTGCTATGTAGCACGTAAATATTGACTTACTAACAATTTTAACTATATCAAGGGAAATAGTTTTTATTCAATGCTGCACTTTTAGTATTTTTTGTCCTCATGCTATTAAATAGAAAAATCTAAAGTTTTAACACTTTCATTGAAAAAAAAAGAAGGAAAGGAAAACTACTCATTTGCTTTTAACAGTAAATACATCAACAAAACGGTTCCCTTCTTGAAAAACAAATGTATTAAAAAAGGCAACTATGGGGAGATCGTGTACATTTTTTTCTTAGGTGGGATTATTTCAAAATTATTGAGAATGTAGAATGATGTTAAATAAATTGAACGTGGCAAATAAAAACAATTTGTTCGAATATATCGAAGGGTACTTATTCAAGATTAAATCCAACGTAAATAAGCATTCCCTCCTCACCCCCAAATGCATACAAAGTGTTAGCAGCTCAAAGAAATAGTTTCATTGTTTTTTGCTTTACAGTTAACATTTAAAAAATATAGTCGAGGCACAGAAAAATATTTAAAATTCATAAAACGTTATTTTTTTAGTCATCACACTAGAACGTGTTACATGAAATGAAAAAAAAAACGTGTGTGTGTCGGGGGAGCTAAAAAAAGACGGGAGAAAAATTAATATGAATAATAGAGACGTTTTTATAGAAACGAAATGTGTTTCTTTTTTAACGAATATTGAAAGGAAATTCAAACATTTCATTAGCTATTATTTTAAGCAAAAAAGATATTCATTAGTTTCAATTTCAAAAATGGGTATAAATACTTTTCTCTTTTGCATATTTTAAACTTTAAGTGGAATATTCTCATTTATTCCTCGCATGTGTGCAAAGATGACTTTTGTCGTAAAATTCCGTAGGTAAAAAAAAAATTACAAAACAAAAATGTTTACCTAGCTGTATGCCGTAAGTTAGCAAGCTTGGGTAATGCAGAACCAGAAGCATATACAGTAGGGGTATGTGGAGCAACGTAAAATAGTTAAGCTAGCTTCCTTTTTCTTTTTTAATGAACAAGCTGGGAATTTGTTCTGAAAATTATGTTACATAATGAAAGAATAATATATTTTATAATAAAGCTTGCATTGAAACTTATTTTCATTTTTGGAAAAAATGAAATGTTTAAGATTTTAACTCTTTTTTTTCATGGGGTAAAGTGAAAAGTAAAATATTTTTCTAATGAAATATTTTCTGTTCGATTATTAAAGACATTTTTGGTCAAATAAATGAGTAAATAAAAGAATGCATAAAGGAAAGTTATATGAAATCATAAACGATTAATATGTAAGTCAAAGAGAAAAAATAAATCAGTTAATAAAATAGTAAATGTATGATAAAATAAGTGAATGAAAGAATTAATAAGAGAATTATTATTATAAAGGAATGAAAATGAAGAAATTAATAAATGAATACATAAGTGATTTGATAGAAGATTGAATAAGTAAATGGAATGAACTATTTTACTTTGCCCTGCATGCTTTTGACTAACTGAACAAAGCATAAAAATACAAATATGCTTAATATTAAAGAAATAAATATTGCACTGAAATGAATGAACTGTATGGGTGTTTTTCACGCGTTTTCGAATAGCTCCAAATTCTACTGATCGGATAATATTTTCGGGTGTAGAGAGCCATTTAATGCCATTTGTGGGTCCTAAAATTAAAATTCGAACGGTTTGGTTCTTTTTTGGCGTTCGAAACCCCCCCCCCCCCCCCCTACGTTCCTTATCGGGTGCCCAAATACCTCCCTGCCAAATTTGGTCCAAATCCGACGTAAACTGTGGATTTGTATAGGGAGCATATTATATATATATATATGTTACGGCCAAAGCCCGAAATTGGCCAGTTCGCGAATTGGCCAGCCAATTCGCGAACTGGCCAGCATGGCTGAAAACTTACCGGCCAAAGCCCGAAATTTTCTTGATTTCGGGCTTTGGCCGGCCAATTCGCGAAGTGGCTAGGGACGATCGGCCAAAGTAGGAAGAAAGAAATGAAGAGCAGATTGTTTTCGTAAACTTTTAAAAATGAAGTATTTTGAAATGAGTTCTTCGGTGCACAATTTTTTCTTAAGTACACTTGGTCCAGAAACAAGTTCAAATATAAGTGATACCTTTGTGTGAAAAATAAGCTTGTAATGCATTAAAATATGTTCTCGTCTTATTCTATTCTCATATTTAAGCCATAATATATATTATTCAGTGAACGTATGATATGTGATATACAACGTGATTATTATAATTATGTGATACACAACGTGATTATAATAAAGGGCGTTAATATAATCCTCAGGCTATTATTATACCGTGAGGATTAGATTAACATTTCTATTATCAAAACATGAAGTACTCAAAAATGAGTAGATTTTACTGATTTTTAAGTATTCTGCTTTAATAGCTCATTTTACTAATTTCAAATGAGAAAAACAATTACGTAGTGTAATGCCTATCACTTATTACTACAAGTTGTGAACTTCCACATTATAAAAAATAATTGTGTAACCAACCTTACTCCTTAAATTTGGTGGAAGCATACCTGCATCTACTGCTCTGGAGTAACTTAACTGATATAACTGGTGCAAAGTTCCACATCGCTTGCACCATGGTAATATAACTATAGCGTAGCGTCTCACTCATTTCTACATAAGGTTAGACCATAATATTCTATATGCTTACAGATAAATTATTTGAAAGGTTACACATAGCAAAATTTAAGCTTTCATTTGACTTTCTTGAACTGGTTCTCATTTTCAATTGTAAGTGGACTTATACTTCAAGTTAACTATTTGATGGTTTAAATTAACCAGGTAGGTACATTAAATGATCAATTAATATTTTTTTCTACACGTTTTAAATTGAAAGTACAAAAGTAAATTAGTAGGTGAAAATACTTGAAATTTCGTTATAACAGTATTTTTAAAAAATCATGCTAGAAACCCCTTGTTTTTTGTCTTCTTTACAACTTTTGCTTTCAATCATTCGTTTATTCAATATTTATCAAGTTCATTTTTTTCCACAATCAATATACACCAATTACAAACAAGACGTTTTTATTGCACTGTTACAGGAATACCCAGGACACCTTGTGGGGTCTGAACTCACAACGGGAGTCTTACAGACATGTCGCAAAGCAAGAGAACTGCTCGGCCACAAAGATCCGTTTTCATTTCGCTCATAAGATTTTACCAGCTCTGTGCAGATATTGATCTTTACACATACACTTTGAATTCTACTGACTGCAGGTGGAACTTACACGAAACATAGTGCAAGGTTCCTCCAACAATTTGAGTTTTTTAAACAGAGATACTACACACTCCAGAATTCGTGTAACGTTACACCCATTTATAATGGCAATCTTACACAATTTTTTTTCCAGTGCATGACACTTCGAATTGCATAAACATTTATCAATCCTCAAGGACGGATACAAGGGAGGGGTGATCGCCCGTTCTTTGAGCGAGATACAGGACCTTCTTCAGGTATATATTTTCAATATTTAAGTTCTAAAAACAGCAAAATTACATAATCTTCATTGGTGTTGGGAGTTTTCATGCTTTAAAATAAATATTAGTCACTCCACATCTCCCACCTAAACCCAGAAGGTCTTGCAACCATTCGGGGGAGAAGTAGAGGAGTCTCTGTCTCTCTCACTTGCAGCGCTGTCATACCGGAAGTGACACATGTGCCGTCTACCAGTCAATCTACGATCTGCCATTATCATTTCGGGCTTTGGCCAAGGATTCCCGGCCAGTTCGCGAAATGGCCAGCCAAAGTAGAAAATACAATAGTAATTGCAAGTATTTCGGGCTTTGGCCAAACCTCTTGGCCAATACGCGAAATGGCTGGCCAATTCGCGAACTGGCCGAACTTCGGGCTTTGGCCGTAACATATATATATATATATATATATATATATATATATATATATATATATATATATATATATATATATATATAGATAGATAGATAGATAGATAGATAGAGATATAGATAGATAGATAATTTTTTATAATTTCTTTATCGGACACTAGCCTCAAAAAGTTAAGGTACAACCGGTTTTTTGCGTCTAATTTGAATGAATAAATGTAGAAACAAACAATTTGGAGGATGTGGGTATTAAATAGTTTTTTATTGAAGACGTCATAGACATTTGTAAAAGTGTATTGCAAAAACGATTTACAACAAAAAAAGCAATCTTTGCGGAAAAGTCCATTATTGAAGAAAAAAGAACATCACAGTGTTATGTAGTAAAATGGCATAGAAACAACACAAAAATGGGTTCGAATAAGGAAATGTGTCCCCCCTAACTTAAATGCTTTGGCGGCACTGATTTTCCATGCCATTTATTTAGTTTTCGGACGCTAGAATAGGAAGCGAAGACCAGACACAGAGTAAGCGTTGTTCCAGCTCATGTAATCACCTTGGAGGAGGATTTAAAGCAGCAACCTGTTTGCCAAGATAGTCCCGAAGATGTTCTATCGAATTCAGGTTCTGAGATCGATCTGGCCATTCCATTCGCCCCAAATCGTGATTGGCCCAGTATATCCTACTCAGGCTCTTGCGCCAATAAACTCAATAGAACCAACCAAACCGTGATCCTCAAGATACTCCTGAACAATCCGAGCTCGGTTGAGGTCGTGCATTATAATCCATCAGAATTAAGTCATTGCCAATAGCACCAGCATATGGGCGGACAAATGGATTAAGGATCTCATCTCGATATCTCAGACCAGTCAGAGTTCCTGCAAGGAACACATGCAGGTCATGTGAACACGGAGCGAGATACCTGCCCAAACCATGATTTTACCACCTCTATAACTGTGGTCTTTCAACAGGGTTGAATTGATGGTATCTAGTGCGCTGTTCCCTCCAGATCAGCAGATGCCCTGAATCATTCTCCAATGTAAATATGGACTCGTCTGTGAATAGCACAGAAGCTCTTGCTGCTGGGTCCAGGAAACATGTTCTCTTGCCCAGCATAAGCGGAGACCTGCATTGTGAAGACGATTTCGCACCGTAGGAGCAGAGATTCTTCTTCTCGATGTTACAAAGTGGTCTGCAACGAGCTGCGGCCCAGTCGTAGTGGTTCTTCTCCTTCGGATCGAATAAACTAGAAAACGGTCTTCTACAGGTGTTGCAGCTCGTGGTGGACCTCGAGCAGTTCTTTTGGACACAGAATCTTTGGATTGGTATTGATCCCAAAGTCGCTGAAAAACATTACGAGACACATTGAGACGTCTAGCAGCATCAGCCTGCGACAATCCCATTTACATCCATCCAACTGCCCGCCATCTTAACGAATCGGGTAAGCGACGTCTCTGAGTCATTTTCTAAACTCTATTTACTGTCGTTACCGAAACTGCCAACAGTTGAAAATCAACACAACGTACACACAAAAGTACGAATGTTTGATATTTGCATATTTTTGTCTCACTCAAAAAGATATGAGGCAGTGAGAAGCAAAGGAATGTCAGTAGAAATTTTAAGTTTTGAGTAAAACGACTCAAGATAACGTCCTAGGTAGGCTTTCATTGATTTTTTTTCTAAATCATGCTGTACAGCAGCGTCTACCAGCGCTACTAGTATTATCTCCTGCCCCAAGACAGAGGAGAGGTTCACCTACCATTTTCATAGGTTATCTCCAAATTTTTAATTGTCACTTACATCGCTTTTTTCTCACCGCCTCATATGTTCTTTTCTATACACTAAAAGTGGTAGCTATCGTTTTTTCGTAAATGAGTTTAAAGTTTGTTATTATCATTCACGTGCAAACTATGCATTTTATTGTTACTGCCATTTTTTTTAATGGCGAAAATCATGACCGAAGCAACAGTTCTTCCCCGCCTACTTGACGAGGGTGCCTTCTCAAAGCGCGAGGCAATATATGGAACCTGATTGGTCAAGAGTTGGTAATTTTGTGGTCAGTGAATCTTTTTCGAGGGTAGCCGGGATGCTTTGTGTGAAAACCTAGCCTCGCTGTTTTTTTTGCAGTCTGTACTTCACTTGAGTCTTAGGAGCTGCAGGGTTTGGACGGATAATCCGGCCCAAGTAAGTTTCTGATGGCAGTGGAGCGGATATTACCCTAATAGCTAAGATATTCTTTCTTTTAATTTCTAATTTAATTTTCTCGGAGCAATTGTTTTCTCATGTGGTATAACCTTTTTTTTTCGTTTATCCTTTTTGGGTGGATCACTTAGGGATAACTAATGGATTCGCATCTTTCTGTGATATTCAAGCGAGTTGCTAAACGTATACTGTTTTTCTGATCTAACATGTGATATCTCTTGTGATTTGTAGTACTAGGTTAATAGCCTATTAATTGTTAAATCTTTGCTGAACTGTTTTAATTTTGATTTGTGTACAATAAGATATTAGTCAAGTTTTAAACATCTGTTGTTTTCCTTTCCGTCTTTGTGGTCCAATGCTCTTTTCAGTACGATCTTTTCGGCTAGCTTCCTTTTTGGTCATCTGCAGAAGTGTTTTCGGTTGTTATTTTTCTTGTGTTCTAATGTACGCCTATTTATAGTATTAAAACTATGTTTGCGCACCTCGAAACCTCGCGACCGCATTTAAGTGGATTTCGGGATCCCGGAGCAAGTGTGATTTATGCATCTCCCCTTTCATCTTCAACCGATGAGGTAACCTTGGCCGTAAGGTAAGTGACCTTGTCTGTACCTGTCGAGTTTTGCGACTCATGTCATACATATTGTAGTTTCACCCCTTTTTTCTAAATTCTGCCGCCGCACAGTGGGGCGAAAACGCCAAAAAGCGCTTAAAAGTGTTTTTAAACCTCTCTCGCTTGTTTGTTTACTCAGGCATGTTATAATGGATTTTTCTCGATTTGTTTGGGCTCTAAGTCCAAAGTTCGCAGGTTTACGCAGCTAATTCCTTTTCAGGGTATTTCTACAGACCATTGGTGACTAATTGATATTAATTTCTAAGAGGACATAAGAGGACATTTTTTTGTACAGCGTTTTGAAAAAAATAACTTTGAATTCCCCAGTTTTCGGTACTGATCAAAACCAATTAACTGTTTGAATATTCGATTATTCTTTCTTTTTGTTCTTTTACTATCGTCGGACACGAGAGAAATTAAATATACCCGCCATTAATAAGAAAAAAAATACATAGATTGCTTCAAAGCAATTTGTTTAAATCCCCTTCGTTCATGGTTCTTCACCTTCTAAAGGCTATCTTTAGCTTTGTAGTGGACGAAGGGCTCTAAAATTCCAGTTCTGATTGCCTAAGATATAGGCCTGTGCAAATATATTTATCCGCAATTGGTTGAGTATAGAAAAAAAATTACCCTTTTAAGCGGTTTTTGTCGTTTTCGTCCCACTGTGCGCCGGCTTGAAACGGGTGTGCTCGTTCCACGGTTTGATTCCACCGTTAACGAAGTTTCTCTTTAACATGAAATGATTTGTTTTGATAAATGTTATTGGCTACAAATGTATTGATTTGTGTCGCACGGCTCAGGCCACTGTTTACCTTGTCTGTGTTTTCTACCGCAGGCCTGGATCATCTCGCGCGATTGGCAATTCCCCCCCCCCTTTTTTTTACTTTTAGGGGTGTAGCATGGACCTTTGGCACAACTGCTTTGTACTAATTCAAACACTAGATCGCCGCCACACACTCGGTGTTGTCATTTTGACTACGACATAGCCCACTACACCACACCGTGGATGATTGAGAGTTTACTGTACTTTCATTGAGGCATAATGGACTCTTGTAAGTTGAACTATCTCCTTAAAAATATTCACATCTTTTGGGATGAGTTCAATGAAAGAAAGGATGCGTTATTGGCGCTGATTTGAATTGGAATACTTTGCAAAAGAATGATACGAAAGTAACCTAATTCGATTCAGCGCCAATTACTTTTCACAAGTTTCCTAAAAAAAGTAAATATTTTCAAAGTAATAGCTCAATTTATCAGAGCCACATTACATGTAACAAACGGCCATCCTTTTTTTCTCATAAAGCAGTCAAACATCCTGAGGCATCCAGAACCTTAATGCTCAGGAGACCTAAATGTTAATTCACCGAACAAGACTCCAAATTTCACAGAATGAGACAAAAGAAAAAATGCATGCACGGACACTTAAATCTAATGAAAAGTTACAATTGGCATCATTAAAAAAAATAAATAAATACTGCATCATTGCAATACTATTCTCATAGGTTTCGAATCGTCATTTAAAGTTGCTGATTTTTTTTTTTTTTTAAATTGGAAGATCACTTTCACCAACGGTGACCTTCCATTGGGACGCCTCTGCTCACATCCGGAGAAGAAATTCTGCTCTCAGCAAATAATTTCATTATTAGATGCATGAATTAAAACATTATGAGGAAGATAAGACTTCTCATACGGAGTTTTCATCTAACTCCTTGCAAGCTTTGAAAAAAATGACAAGACAATAACTATCTTCACTAGTCCTATTTTTACTAGTGCTATCTGTTGCTCCAAGACAAATGAGAGGTTCACCTACCATTTGTACTAGCTAGCTACAAATTTTTTATTTTACAACTTACATCCTTTTGCTTCTCACTGCCTCAAATGTGGCGGTGAGAAGCAAAAGGATATTAGTGGACTTTTCGCGTTTTCAGTTTCGACTGAAACGCGTTTAAAGTTCAGATTCTGGGTAGGTTTTCATTATTATTATTTTTTTTTTAGGAGAGGTCTCCTATGCCGGGAGGTCTCCTATGCAGTCCTCGGCTGGAATTGATTGAGCTGGCGGTGTATTTCATGGATTATCTCTATTATTTAAATTTTGAAACTTGCATCTTTTTGCTTCTCACTGTCTCAAGCATAAATGGATATTTGTCTTTTAAATGTTCTATATTTTGTACTTTTAATCACAGGACCATTCCATTTGGTGAAACGAGACAGTTTTTATGTATAATTTGTTTTATATGTACAAATAGAACATCTAGAGATTTTATTTTTGATAGCAACAGTATGGATTTGTCATAAGAATTCCGTAGAACTTTAAACTTATCTTTTTCAAATAAAATATCGAGGAATACGCAATAGAATGCCCATGACGGAATGGGACTCGTTTGGGACCCGTTCCGTCATGGGCATTTTATTGCATGTCGTTCAATTATTTTCTTCAAACAGACTAACTTTTGGTATTCTACATTGTTCTTATGACAAATCTTTACTGTTGCTATCAAAAATAAAATTTCCAACTTGTATTACTTTTATTTATGAAACAAAATCTTGTGATAAAACTACTTAAATGTCCTGTTCCGTCACTTGGAAAAGCCCCACATTATGTCATTATGTTTCCTAAATAGTAACGTGTTTGATGGTAATATGTGGAAATAAAGTAAATGAGAAAAAGTAAACGATTTCTAATTTTAATATTTCTTTGATTCTGCTAATTTGATGAGAAAAACGGATGAAATCTGTTTTTTCTACTTCTGCATTCATGAATGTTACGATATGCTAAAAGAAATAAATTGCTGAGTTCAATTTAAAATCAACAACAACGAAAAATAATGACACATGTTAACTTTGACGCATTCTGCATTTTTTGAATGTCTAGGAAAAATTGTGAGATGCTGTTATTATGCATGGAAAAATTCTGTCTGATCTGAAACTTGTAGCTGAAAATGATCTTTTTTTGTGTGTGTGAGAGAGCGATAAAGTTCTGTTTCGCTTTTCGATGCTTCGGTATTCATGATGGCGTGCATACTGAGTGACTTTTGAATATTATTAGCATCCTTTTTTTAAAATCAAGTATTATACCTGTTCTTACTACAATTTTAATAGAAGAAAACCAATATTTGAATAAATACAGTGGGGGTAGCTAAGTTTGCCATGAAAATGGAATGCGCGAGTTTAGGAAATTTGCACAAGAATGGATCTTCGATAGAAAATACTTTTGGTTTGCGGAATTTCTTGTACTTCCAAAAAGGATTCTTTGTATCAGCAAAACGCATAGAAGAAATCTGCGTTTAACTTAAATTTATTTAAATGTGCAGTTTTTTTGCAGTGCAGACTTTTGAATTTTGAATGTGTCATCTCCTCTAACGTCCGGTTATTCTTGAAAATATTGTACGAGAAAAAATTTAATACTTACTTTCACGTTAACGCGGAGTTTAGCTTTTGCAGGCACTATACATTTAAAAAACCAAACCCTGAGGCACGACAGTCCGTCAGGGTTAAAGCCTACTATGTCCAACTTAGTTTTCCTGATTAGGGGCTATGGGGTGCAAGGCAGATGTTCCGGTTCGGTGGTCAGCCGAACGCGGAACCCCCAGTGTTTGATTTTCAAGTACGCTTGGTACTCATTTTATTGACCCATTGAAGGGATGAACGTCTAAGTCAACCATGCCCAATCCGGGGATAGAACCCGGGGCGTAGCGTGGAAGCTCGAAGCGCTACCACTGCACCACTGGGCTTCACGCTTTATCAACGAGGAAAAAAAAATCAGTTGAGTAGAAAATGAATTAGGTAATAGGGCTCGACCGATGGCATTTTTTGGCCGATGGGCCGATGTCGATTGTTGGCCGATTGTTCAAAGATGACCGATGGCCGATGGCCGATAGTTTTCCTCCAAATGGCCGATTGCCGATGGCCGATGGCCGATGCCGTTGGCCGATGGCAAAAAAACAAATAAAAAGATTAATATGAATTCTGATACTTTTAATTCAAATTATGTTTTTCGCAATCACGAGTTGCGACAGGACACTACTTATTGGAGTTATTGTTTCCAGAAACTGCTCCTGACCCCCTAAACCTGCCCTCCTCCTGGGCGGTTACGTGTGTATAGTTGTGTGTGTGTGTGTGTGTGTGTGTGTGTGTGTGTGTAGGCGTGCATGCATATGTAGGCTTGTGTGTGCGTAGACCTGTGCACACACGTAGGCGTGTATGTCTCTCTGTGTGTAGGTGCTTGTGCATGTGCAGGCTCGTGTGCGCATAGACTTGTGTATGCACATAGGCGTGTGTGTGTGTGTGTGTGTGAGCTGTGTAGGACATGGACGCCACTGACCAGGAGAAGCGGATTTCGGGGGGCATTGCTCAAGACCGGAGGAGCCGCGCCTGCAGAGGACGGTGGGCGGGAGTGCGGCAGAGGGAAGCGGGGGGGGGGGGGAATAAAATCAGCCTAACGTCAAGGACAGTCAAATGAGAACAATAAGCAATCGTGATTGCTCAAAAAAATCTAACAGAAATAAATTGTTAAGATTGTCAGGGATTTGAAGGATCATTGAAGCAAGTATAAGAAATACGCAAAATGACATTTCTTAGCCAAAATAAATAAATCGCTAAATATTTAAGAAATGCTTGAAACGACGAGGGTGGGTTTGGGGGGACACCCTCCGATTTTGGAGTAACTCACAATATTAAACTTCGACCCCAACTGCAGTCTCATTTTTTTAGTACAGAACCGCTACCACCAACGCCTCGGAAGAGTTTCTGAATCTACTTCAGCACTTCTGAAGAAAAAATTCAAAAGTGCCTTTGATTTCCGAATTTATGTCACCATTCAAAACGTCTTTAATCAATTTCTTACATTAACCCCTTCAGACTTTTAAACAGCTGCTAATCATTTAATAATTGATTTAATTAGTTGATTTTTTTTGTAGTTGACACTTTGCATTCTACTTATTATAATTTGAAGTAATTTTTCGTTTTGGGGTTGACAACACTGACATATAAGGATTGAGAGATAGAGAGTGGCTAATTTTTCCAACAATGGATTTTCATTTGAAAAGCGAGGTTTTTTCCTGATTTTTTTAAAAATATACAATCTTTAATTAATAGTTTCAAACACTTATATTATGTTTTATAATTGTTTGTAGAACATTTTATAATGAAGTTTGTTCGGTATTTTATCGTTTTTGTACATGAAATATTGATTTCAAAAATATAAGTCAGGAATATTGGACGTGCCATAACTCTCTTAATTTTTCTCCTACAAACTCAAAATTTTGTCAATAAGATACCCTTTACCATAGTACACTGTGTACCAAATATCAAAATTTTTGGTCCAATATTTCATAATTCCGACTGAAAAAAAAAATCTCTAATTTTAAGAATGGTGTTTGTTTTAAACAACTAAGAAGTACAGCCTAGAGTTTAATTTCAGAAATTGAGGGAGTGGGAGGAGGGGCACGCAAGTGTTCTTGGAAATACAAAAAATAGTCATAAAAATACAGTTCAAAACAATCATAAACATTAAGCAGAAAAACCCTTTTAAAACTTGCACCCGAGTTTGTTTTGACGTGCAGTGGCGGATTTAAAAAATAGCAAATGTTGCAATTGCGCGAGAGGCCCATAACCATAGGGGCACCGTAGGAGTTACAAAAATGCTTATGATAAATGTTTTACAACTTCTGTGATAGAGAAATAGGGCCCCAAAATGTATTTCGACGGGCCCCAAACTTGTAGCTCCGCCGAAGCGATACAGAAAAGACTATTACTGTGATTCATATTAAAAATATCGAAAAATTAAAAATTACCGTCGGTTTAACGGGCGTCTAACAAAATGAAACTAAACCGGTTTCGCCATCTCATATTTTTTCCATAACTTCCAATTCGGCAATACATCACCAAATGATCGTCAGTCTGAGACGCTATATTAATTTTCCATTGAAATAAGTAATAAATAGCCACAAAAAATGAGTAAATAGGCTTTTTAGAACACCCGATCAAAAACAAAAAGGGAAGTGCACAGCTGGAACGTACGCACATCCCATATGCGAAAATTTAGCCTTCTGCAGCTTACCATTTTTGAGTTATGACTTATGAGAGATACATACGTACATCCAGCCTCAAGAAACAACGCAATAACTAACTTGTTTGGTACCTGAATGCAGTATTAAAAACTCTTTCAGGGGTGATTAAAATAGAAATTCATACTGAAATTTAAGTAAACAATTTTATATGAAAACAATAACTCCCTTTACTTTGTATTAAAAAGTAAAACAACAAAGGTCCTTTTTTTTTCAAAAACATCGGCCAATTCCATCGGCTTTTCAATGTTTTTTAAGGCCGATGGGCCGATGTTTCCTGCAAGTTAGCATCGGCCGCCGATGCCGATGGCTAAAATGTTGAACCATCGGCGCCGATGCATCGGCCAGGCCGATTCATCGGTCGAGTCCTATTAGGTAACTTGTTCAATTGTAACGAATTCCATCGACTCGAATACAATTAATTGTGTCCACCAAAAGCGCAGTCAGAAATTTGTTTTTCTCCATTCAGTTGGAAATTTCTCGCAACGCTACTAGTAGATAGTCTCTGAAGTCTCATTTGTCGGGGTTAACGAAGACTTTGGTAATCCCCGACTAAAATTGCATAGGAACAATGTAAGAATTTGTGAGATCGGTATAAAGGAATTTCGTTACAGCGAAATAATTTCGCTGGTTTAATGGTGGACTTAAATCGGGACTTGTCAGTGAATTTTTCCCAGAATTTTCCCAGAATCTCTGTGTTAGTTTAAAATAGAATTCGTCCAAAAAAAAAAAAAAAACACACAATATCATTGGTAGTTAAAAGATACTATCAAAACTTTGACATAATTTACTCAATACCATTTACTTAAAAAAAGGGTTTCATTGCTGAAAAAAGAACCGCCCCCTTAAAACGCCAAAACAGTTACTATTACGCTAAATATCATTAGTTACTACCACTCAGTGCTGTTTTTTATGCCAATTTCCTTCACAGACAATTAAAGCATTAATAGGTTTAGCGATAGAATGAGTTTCCGCAAATCCACTAATGATGATAATTAAAGATTGCATATTCATATTTTACTTAATTTCATTTACGATTTCAATACAAAGGATTTACTGAAAATAAATTGCGCAAAAAACTATTTCGTTAATGAGATTTGTTTCAAAAAACATTTGAAATCAAAGCGCTTCTAATGATCAGCTCATTTTTTCATTGAAATCCTCTTTATATGTTTAACTGGTTTAACGATCCTTAATGTCTTGAAATTAATCAAGTGATATAGCACTGTAAAAGAAGAACAGCGGAAAAAATATAAATTATGTTAATACAAATTATAAAACATCAAAATAAATTTAAGATTTAAAAAAATTAAAAAGTACTTTGTTTTAACTCAATTATATGTATCTGGAAATCAGACACTTAGCCATTTCAATGTGATACCTATTGAAGTTGTGAGAATTGATTAGAATAAATCAATAAATAAATAAATAAATAAGGCAGTCAGAAAAAAATTCAAGTATTTTAGTTTTAATTGATTTTTATGCCCCCTAAATTGAATTACTAATTTAAACGTGATACAAGTGCAGAAAAAATTGTGTTTTTTCCCTCCATATTTATTAAGATAAAAGTAATGTCAAACATCTGAAATTGCTTGAAAAGGAAAGTAAAAAATAACCTAAACGTATTCAAAATGTAATTACTGAAAATAATATTGCTTCGTTAAAACAATTAAGAGATTCACCAGCTTTTAACATTTAAATGCATAGCGTTGAAAATACGTTGTTCAACATATGCTGTGAGTGTTCAATTTTGGAAAAATAAAGGCTCTTAAAAATTGACCTTAAAAATCAAGGCAAAAATAAGATTGTGTATAGATTCATAATGAACATTTTAAGAAACGTCTTTTCAGAATTTCACAAATCGGATCTGATGCATCTCTAAAATGAAAAACTCTCTGTGTGTATGTCTGTAACCCTATCTCCTGCGGAATGTCAGGTACCGTTGGTATTAATACTAATATCCTTGGATGTAGAACATCTAGTGGAAGTCATTCCTTTCTGTCACACCCCTTTACACCTTAATGGGCCGAACATTCATTCCTGAGGTTAAACTCACTCCTTGGATATTTTGAGGATATCCTGGGTAAAAGTATTAAATTGTCAATTCTCACCCTCCGCAGGAAGCATTGACCTAACCTAGGTGGTAAACGGGAGTTGGAGAGCAATACAAGCAGTTTGTGGAACCCCTAGTTTTTATAATTATTATTTTAACACTCCAATATAAAAAAATGAAACTTACCAACAAGTTTCGAAAGTTTAATAGCTGTGCAGTATACTAGACCCCAACTCAACTACTGCACATAATCCACATTAGAGTTACTGGTTTATACAAAAACAGATATGATAATGTAGAAAGTTCATCCGAAAACAAATGGCGCGAAATATAATGTGCATGTTGGTATGTATTAAGATTGACACTCATCTGCTATGGCACCATGTCCATTAAATAAGAAATGTAAACATGCCATTCAACTTATCAGAAGAAAAAATAAGCTGCTGTTAGTCTTCCTTATTCAAGGAGTTCCCAATCTGAGGGTAGTGACTTCATAAGAGTTCACGAAGCTCATTCAAATAATGAAACCATAGACGGTATTCAGTCTCTACTGTACTGAAGTTTCCAATTTAAGGGCGAGAGCATGTCTTTGTCTCTTCTAGAGTCCAAACATCAGCTTATCGAAATTAACTAGAAAGTTTTTCAAAGCTACAGTGCGTCGTATTTCAGTTTTGATCTGTTCTTGATTAAACTTGTTTTAGTAACAAAGGCTGTTTTTTGTAATTAAAGTTTTATATTTGTCTTACATTGGTGTATTTCGACTCTTTCAAGAATGAATGAACTGAAATTCAACACAGTATTTTATTTTAGGGGATATTTTAGTTTGAAACTGTTTGACAACATGTTTTTTTTAATACATTTTTTGTCTGTCGTTGTGTTGGCAAAGGATTATTGAATTTCATATTCGTTATTTACAATTTAATTATATTACTTAGTTAAATGATAATATTGTCGGAATTGTTTGTTCTATTTTAAACTTGAGCTATAAACTTGAAACTATAATGATTCCCAACTAATTCAGAAAAAAGGCAGTCACAGCTTAATGCACATAGCACCAAATGGTATATATTTATCTTATAGTTATTGTTACTTTGTGTAATGTGTCTCCAATTGTGAGTTTGGTATTTCTTGCATTTATCTGTCTGCTGTGTATAGGTAACTTTACATGTGCATATTTCAAAGATTTTTATATTTATTTCGTCATTATGCTTGTTTACGTAGTAAAAACAAAATATAATTCGTGTCAAAACTCAACAAGAATAAAGTTTACACACAACATATAAAAGTGCGATAGAATAAATAAATCTTATCTTCTCAAACTTTCAGAATAAATGAATAAAATTAAAACTATTTTCCATTTGAATAGTTTAGGTTTAAAGAAATGAGGTTGATCCATTTTTTTAGAGTGGCAGGGTTTGACAAAGTAGATTGTTAATGCAAAGAATACGAATAAACTTTTTTTTTTTTTTTTTGAAAAGCCTTGAACCTAAAGCTTATAAGCCAACTTCTATTTGCATATTTAATAACATTTCAAGCTTTATAAAAAGGTTACGATGAAATACAATAAAATTAATTGAAAAACCTATGAAAGTACAAAATTCTTTTACAGATAGTTTATTTTACGAATCCTTTGAGAAAAACCAGGTAACATTTTCAAACCATCATTTTCTTTTCAGCTTTTACTCATACATACAAGTCTAAAACACAATGAAGCATTCATCAACATTTAATGCTTTTAATTTTGAATAAATTATAAGTGTGATTGAAGATCTCTTACTTAGCAAGCTTTTTTTCTGTTTAAAACTTTACAACAAATATGTTGAAAAAGAACTAATAGTACAGCAACGTCTATAATAGGTTTATAACTTTTGTTCATTATAAAATAAACGACTTTTGCTCAAAATTTTAATTACATACTCTTTAACTCGTTTCAACATTCCATTGCGAATACAAAGTTATTTCACCAATTTAATTCAAAATTTTTAAAAACAAAATCCCTTTTTACAGTCAAAGATAAAGAATCGAATATAAATGACGCATTATTCTAACATTTGCTTTCTGAAACAAATTTCTAGAAAGAAGGAAAATACAACTAGTCATTAAAAATTTACGATTCATCTTTTAGGAGCGAAAAGGTACGCAACTGTTTTAACTACTTCGCCAGATATTTAATGATATTTTTTACTTGTTCAATGTTTCCGAAAAACTGCATTATTTATTAGATTGTGTATACAATGTTTATTTGGTTTTCGTAATTCGTTCAGAATATTTTTCCCGTTAATATTTAACTATTTAACTGCAAGTTCAGACTCAGATGCACTAAATGCATTAATTATTTACCTGAAATTCAAAAAATTAAAAGAAAAATCTCAGAATTTTAATTATTTATTTGTCAATCAAAACAATAACTACACATCTTGGAAAGAAACTTTGAAAAAGTCGCGGTTCTACGTAATACTTAAGAAAAGAATCCCTCAATTTCTTAACTTTATTTTCAAATGCTACAATACAAGCAGAAAATTTATGATGTTATGTCTACTGGTTGGAATTTTAGACAAAATTAATAGTGCATAGTTGTTAAAATTGGAAAAAATTTCTGCTACAATGTGAAATTTTTAGGATTTGCCACTATTGATAAACAAACTTTGCGGCAGAATTTTGAAGTTTATTTGCTTTATGGGGAGTGAACTACTAAAGCTTGGCCACAGAGAGATGGCGGATGACCTTGAAGCGGATACATCATTTGTAATACTAGGTGGGGTAAACCAGAAAGTGCCGAGTAGTAAGAGGCGCGTTCTCGCCGATCCTATCTATTGCAAAATAATAACAACCTATTACAAATAAGGCAGTGAGAAGCAAAGGGATTGTGAGTGACAAACATAAAAATTTGGAGATAACCAGTACAAACAGTTGGTGAACCTCTCCTCTGTCTTGAAGCAAAATAAAGTACTAGTAGCTCTGATAGCTGCTGCTATACAGCATGATTTAGAAAAACTTTTCAATGAAAGCTGGGACCACAACTGTGAGAAGGTCCGGGACACAAAAATTGTTGCAATATTTTTTAATCATTTCTAAAATTTCTCGGTTTTTCATGCTTAAAAGGATGTTAGAATCTTGTTTCTATCTTAATCAGAACGAAATATATCATTATTTTTGTATGCATTTAACTATATGCATTTAACTAATATTATATTTAACTTTAAAACTTAAAACGCGTTTTTCTCCATGAGGTAATTTTTCCCGATTTTTTGCGTTCAAACTCTTTTATTTTAAGAACTGATGAAGATAAAGAAATTAAATTTGGAGCATATCTTTTTCAAACAGTTGACTTTAACTTTTATTCGGCAATTTAAAAAAAAAGTTTACATAAAAAATATGATTTTTTTAAAAAAAGTATCTTTGAATTTTTCGAAATTTTTCTTCATATATTTTCTATTTTTATTAAATTAATATTTTTTAAATCTCCGAATAAAATTAAAACTTTGATATTCGTGCATAAGTTTTAAAAAAAAATATATAGAAAATTGAACGAGAATATTTTGAGTTTTAGCGATTTAAAGCAACACCATTTAAAAAAAGAAATTAACTAAATTTACATATGTTACTTTCAATATTTATGCTATGATTTTGCTTATTAAATAGATGGTGAATCAGTGAAAAAAATGTCAAAACTCTAAACTGTTAAATAATTTTTTTTTCGAAATGTGTTCCGGATCCCCTTATACGAGTATACTCAAAACTCAAAAATGTCCAAATACCCACCACTTTGTTTCTCACTGTCTCAAATAATGTTTCTGCTTCAAGGTCATTCCTCTTCGTGGTCAAGCTTTAGCTATACTGCGTTTGACTAAGTTTAGCTTGGGGGATGTCCGTTAGTGATGCCACACATTTTTTCTAATATTTTTGACTCTCTCGTCCCTTTCTCACAGAGTAACACAATTAACCATTCCCCCCACCCCCTCCCTTGATATGTATCCCTCTATTTTTCAATAACCTCCTCATTTATGCTCAATTAATAAGAAGGTCATTGAGCAATTAAAAAAAATGCTTAATGCTACACTATTGTAAATTCTCTCATTACCTCCCGGTAGCGAAATTTTTCCCAGTAGTCGGCGACGCAGATTGAAAACCCAAAAAATAGTCTGTTAGGTAAACCAGCATTAGATTAGTCGCAACAGTAATTATAAAACATCACCAAAGAATGCTTGAACATAAAATGCTAAATTTATAAGTTACTAGCAAAACGTAAGTTATAGAAAGCTTCAAAATAAATAGAGAACTGAAGTACAGATAATTGCCGGAGCAAGTGTGCTTTGGGGGATCCACCAGGGGCTCCAACATAGATTTAGGTGCTTTATTTTGTTTTCACTTTTGTTTTTATGTTTCAATATGAACTGTGTTTTTTCACTTTAAATTCGACAGATTTGTGTAAAAAGGGGACTTTGTGTAAAAGCTTAACAATTCAGAAATAGTCTGCAAACTTGTTCAAAAATCTGCGATGGTGGCAATGTCGAGCTGTTTCTGCTACAGGGCCCTAGTCCTTGCAACAAACTCACAATTTTAGAACCTCCTGGTGTGAGTGTATGTTCCTCATGCAAACCCACAGATTAAATCGGATCATTGCCAAATTTGGCACAGAGGACCTCTAATGTTCAGAAATTTACGTAGAAGGGGAAGCTGGGGGAGGACGGAAAATCTGTGAAACGGAATGTTTACGCCTCTTAGTAACAATGACTACGTTTTTGGAATTTTAAAAAAATCAAAGAGGTCTAGATTCAAATTTTGTGTTATAAACCTAATCTTTTCTTCACGTTGACGGGGGATTTTGTGCTATTTTTTTTTTCATTAATTTAAGCCTGGTTGTTAACCATGCGTCACTTGACACAAATTGTTTTGAGAAAACCGTGCATTGTCGGGCAGCTTACCTAGTTTTAAATTTAAATAATAAACATCAACACCAATTTTAAAAACGTATTTTGCGAACCCAGAAACTACTGAAAAGTGAAGCCGTCCTTTTCTTACATCGAGTTCTCTAAGTCTTCGTTTTTGCAATAACTGTACATTTTTCGATGTTTAAGATTAATCTGTCACTTTTGTAACAGTTTAACTAATTTTCTGATAAATTTAAATGCCTATTTTTTCCCAGAGTTTTTCGGAAGTTTTTGCTCCCAATTTTTGTAATCGGTCTTTTTGGATAATTTCAATATATTTGGGCACAACCTGCAGAGCTGGAACTGTGTTTTTTTCTGGAGCGGAATAAATCTTGAAACTACCACCCCTACCCATTTTTTTCAAGCTTTTATGTCACTGTTCATTAAGGAAAATGCAGAATTATGATGAATTTACCTCCCTTCCCCTCAGTAGCTGCTGCCCGGGGCAAGGACCCGAGCTTGCCCTCCCTTCCTTAGGTCCGGCAATGACAACCTGTTTTTTTTATTTCGCACAGCTCATTTTTCGTGCATCTTGTCTGTCTCGTTTGTCAAATAATTTTTGATACGTACAGAATGTGCACTGCCATTCGCACAAGGCTTACTTTTAAAAACTCATAAAACAATTTACACTATTTGAATTAAAAGCTTAAAGCATGTAGTACTAAAAAAAAAAAAGAAATCAATTACGCTACAAGTGTTTTTATGTGATTCATCATTCTGAATGTTCAACATACAGTCGAGCTCGCTTCATGGAAGAACTAATCTGCCACGAAAATTTATTCTAATAAGAGGAATATTCCATTATCCGGATAAATAATTTTAACGTTTGGTGCATTGAACCTTCATTAGATTAAGCGGGATATTCCTTTAACCGATATTCTAATGAGCGGGCTCAACTGTATTTCAACCAGCTCTAAGCTGGTATCAAGAAATCTAATAACTTATTCATTACATTATTAACTGAGATAATAACTGAAAATAGTAACTGCATTTTCATCAATGAACTTTAAACGCATCGTTTGAGAGAGCATTTGTCCACAACATTGCGAGAATCTACTCTTGAACAAGTTTCAATTATTTCGTAATTACTTTCTGAAATGGCTATTTGATATGATCCTAAGAGCGAAGTTTTTTACCGATGACTTCAAATACGGCATCTTTTGAACATTTAATAAGACGTACTGCTGTGTACATTAGAATCTGATAAATCTGAGATCTGCAAGGTTTCAGACAAACGCCCACTAATAACTGGCTGCGAAAACTTCGTCAATTTAACACCGTCAAGTTTGAGTTTCGTGTTTGACTTCGAAATAAAGTCCGGCAAACCCAACTTTACTTCAAAAAGTTTCCATTAAGCGGCAACCTCATCTCATCTGAACTGTTTTGACTAACATCTAATTCATTAAAATGCGAATTTTCTTCTTCGTCTTCGCTTGTTTCAAAACCATGGTTAAACAATCCCAGTAATTTTGCTGAAAATGTTTCGCACAGAAAATTAATCAGATTTGATTGTTGAATTAAAAAATAAAATTATTACTACTTTTTTGTCTCTATACTTGTTTGCCCTTAGAAGTTACTCTTATGTTTAAGTGTTGTTTTCGCAGACATTTTTTGTGGGTTAAAGAGTTAAAATTCACTTACCGGTTTGTTCTTGAAGCTTGAACTGAATCATGAAACGTTCTCGTTGAACATTTGCGAAACGTTTATGGTTAATGTAAATCACAAGCTGTACATGATAAACTATAATCCAAGTCATGACAATATCTTTACTTTAACTATTACCGAAACAAATGAAATTGCGTACGTCTACCTTGCTTCGTTTGTTTGTAAGTTTGTATGATGGTTTTGGAAATTTAAGCTTGATCTTGCAAGGTATCGTATATCCCGGCAGTAAGAGAGCAACAGGTTTTTCAAACCTTTGCAAGCGTTCTCGGGCAAGCAAGATTAAAGCAAAAAAAAAAAAAAACTCACATTTTTTTTGCATTACAACTGCGACATCCATCGGGAGAACGACTTGTGTAGACATGTCTAATTTCAGAACGTAGTTTAAATGTTTTCATATTGCTGTCGTTTGATGTACTTTTTAACACAAAATTTGGGGCCGTGGTAGCCTGATCGGTAGGGCATTGGACTCGGGGCCGGAGGGGCTCGGGTTCGATCCCCGCTGGTCGAAGACCCACCGTCGTCATTAAAGGGGACTGGGCGACATTAAATATGCTCGTGGTCTCAATGTCCTCCAAGTGAAACGATACCTCTGGGGGTGCTAGTACCAGGTAGCTATTAGCTCTTGGACTAGTTCTAAATTCTCATTAACTGTTCGATCCGGTGATGGTGCTGCCATCTATCGGTATATAAAATAATGGAGGCAAGGCACTAGTATGCAGACCTCGACATAAATACAGTTGAAGTCAGTTGTGACTCTTGAATAGAATAGAATAGAACACAAAATTTATTTATCGAATTTAACGCTTGATTATGGAGAGAAGTGGAATGATACTATCGTGATGTTCCTTTCTGATCATTCATTTTTGCTGTTACATTAAATTAAAACCTATCTATAATTATTCCGAATAGCTTCTAAGAAGGCCTCCAAGGCCGAGCGGTAGAAAGTGCTCTCACCGACAGCTGCCTGTGCGTAGTAAATGATTTAGTGGATTCAATTCGCACGGATTTTCCTGAAGTTTATTTCATTCTTTTTAAGATTTTAATCCCGCGAAAGAGTTGCGTAGTTGTTAGACGCTGGTCTCTTAATCCCAAAGGCGCAAGTTCAATCCTGGCTCCAGTCGGTGGATTTTCAAGGAGCAGAAAGCAGATAGCGTCCATGACCGACGATTATGCGTCCTTTAAAATATTCCTCGAGCACTCATTTGGCTTAGAATGCTCTTGGCAAAATAAAATTCCCAATGCAGTTTTGTATCGAATATAGTCCAGGTGCCTCCATCCGGTGGGGAAACTGGGGGGTCAAAATATTTGTGGTAATGGCATCCGTTGTTAGTGGTGTGTTTGTGTTCTTTATTGATATAGTTTTTGTACAGACACAATCTTTTTCTCATATTTTTTCAATATTTTTGATAAAATAGAAATAGTTACATTTCAGCTTTACTTCCTTTTTTTTTTCATTTTTAAATACCAGCCGGGTTTTAGTGTTTTTTGACAAGAAAAAAATACTTTCATACGACTGTCAGTCAAAAAGTTAGTTGCATTGCTCTAAAATAAAAACAGGATAGAAATTTTACAATAACTTTATTGGTATTTTAAAGTTCCATTCAAAATCTACTTTTCAACGTGACCACCTCCAATATTTAAGATAACTATTGTTAGGTTGCAGCTTTCACTTCGTCATTCGAAGGCTGTCGTCGCTTTGAAAGTTCTTGTTTCATGGAACCAAAAACATGAAAGTCAGGTGTTGAAAGGACTTGGCTATAAGGAGGGTGATCAAATACTTTCTACCTAAATTTGGTCTTTTCTCGCATTTAGCGTCGTCAATACCTGCAAGTCTATTCTCAAACATGTTGCATCGTTTCGCGATAGCTTGACGTGACATAGCATTTTCACCATTTACTTCATGTATAACTGTGCCCCATTAGTTTCTCTGTCTCTCTCTCTCAGTGCAGTTGCATCTTTTTGTCGACAAAAAAAGAATCACTTCACGCATTTCCGATTTGGACGCTACTTGCAGGTGTCGAACATGTTTGCGATCGTAGAGTCAAGAATGTTTGCGAATGATTATCTGAAAAAGTAAACTAGGAGAGCCGCTAACGTCTCTCAATAAAGGTACATGTCTGAAGTGTTGCCACACAGTGTTATCAAAATAGTCTTATATGGAGCATATTTACGAAGCAGTGCAACTAACTTTCTGACTGACCTAGTACGTAGTTTTTAAAAAAATTTCGAAATTATTGTTGCCGAACTTTTTGTTATTCGCAACTCCAGCGCTCGAATACGCTACCTTGCGGTGATTTACAAAACTGCCGGAAAAACTAAAACATTGCCACATTGCGTTCCACGTATGTCTGTTGACTTAAACATAGGCAGTTTGTTCTGAGTATTTATTAACGCAATCGATGTGTCTTGGATTGCTTTCAGCAACAGAAAGTGTTCGAGCGCCTCAAAATAATGTTAGTTTTCATTATTTCCCTCTAAAAAGTGATTTGATGGAGAAATGGTGAAAGCACGTTAACACCGGAAAACTCTGGATTAACAAACTTGGATAACGTTATACCAGGTAAAAATTTTATTGTTTTGTGTGAATTTGTAAGAATATGGGTTTTTTTTTTTAAATCTTAAATTAATTTAACAAACCATATTTTACAGCAGCATTTAGTTGAAATAGACAGTATGCAAAATTTGTCGAAACGAAGAACGAAATGAAAAATGTTTAACCGAGAAAGAATTTATTTTGTTGCTTTTATTCTCAGCTGAAAGGTTTCGCCAAATTTGTTTAGGGTTATAGTTTTAGTATTGTGCGAGCTAAGTATCCTTGGCGAGATTTCGCGTTTTTAGTTAAACCATTTTTAATTTTTATCATGAGTGGAATAAAATGATAGTAAGATTACAGAATTCGATAAGTAAAAAGAAATAATGGTCAATCAACTGAAAAGAAAACTACCACCATATATCCGTGAGAATTTTGTTGATGATTCGCATAACATGACACAATTAAATCGTAGCTCAGAAATTAGAAAAATCGAAACAGAAAATTTTTAAATTAACCGATTCGGGAATTCGAGAGAAATAACTCAGCTACAAATTCAAAACAATAAGCGCTAGCCAAGCAAGGCAAAAAAGTATCATCTTCCTTCGATAATAATTTGTAATGTCATATTGAATTTTCTAGCATTAATTGTTATTCATGTCAGGCCACAATTATTATTTCGTTTTATCAAGAATTGATAAATATCGAATTCAACATAGTGGAAATAGCTGCTTAGAACTACGAACTACGTAGTTTGCATTAATCTTTGACGTTTAGTAATGCTTCTTGAATTCTCATTTCTTTCTACGTGGGCCAGAATATCCACAAGACTTTGAAAATTAATTTAAAAAGAATAAAGCGAAAAAATCATACATACGAACAAAATTTACTAGACTTATTACCATTTTCTTCGTTACCACATGCGTTTGTTTTAGTTTTTTCGTTCGCCATTAGTCAGTGACTGCAATGCCCCCTATAGTTCGTTGGAGTTGCGAATTAACATACATAACAAAATTTACCACTGGTAAATTGAGAAGTTTATTCAACTGATTGACATTACCTAGAGCTGCTATATAAATAGGCTGACGAAACAGTTTAAGTTTAGCAATTTTGGATCGGATTTTCCATTTTCGCGCAGTAAGTTTACTGCAGCAAAGTTACGGGTTTTGCCGAATTGGCGGAAAATAACATTTTATTAAAACAATTCACGTTCTGCAAATACTTACTTGCAGTGATAAATCACCAATCGCGATAATTTGCCAAAAAAGACGCGCTTGAATTTTGCGCTCCGAAAATGGCTGATCTTAGCTAATGCGCCGGCTCTTATATAGGGGCCTTAAAATTACTTATTTTTAATTGTGTCATGAACAGCTTTGTTATGAAAGACAAACTTATATTAGGGGACCAGTCATTAATTATGTAAGGGGGTTTGAAAAATCTCTACATTCCCTTACTTGGGGGGGGGGGAGGTGGTCGTCAATCCTTTTCTTACATAACATTTTCCAAGTCAATATTTTATATTAGCAATCGCGCGGTCAAGTGGTTTGGCAGAAATCATATTTCATTTGCGTCTGGAAGGTAAACGAGCTGATGTGTGCCTCACATGACTTCCTTTTACTCCATTTTAATGTCATTTTCCCATTATTGGCAATTTTAATGTGATTCAATAGTTTAATCTCTAAATATTAAAAACGATGGCCAAATTAAAACCAGATAAAAAAAATCGCCAAATTTTCCGCCAAGTTGGCGACAAAACTTGGCGACCAAAAGACTGGCGATATATCGCCAAGTGTCCGCCAAATTGTAACACCACTTAAGTTTGCATTGATATTAACAATGATTTCCCCCCAAAAAGGTGCAAAAGACCCCCTTAGGAACATCCGAAAGCAACCAAAAGGGGAGGTGCACAACTAGACCCCACTACGAGTCTATGTACCAAATTTCAACTTTCTAGGACATACCATTTTTGAGTTATGCGAGATACATACGCACATACGCACATACGCACATACACACATACGCACATACATACAGACGTCACGAGAAAAGTCGTTGTAATTACCTCGGTGATGGTCAAAATGGATATTTCGCGTGTCTATACATTCTTAGGCACTTTTCCGCATGTGGTCGAATCGAAAAAAAAACTCAACATTCATTTGGGGGTGAGCAAAATGGAAATTAAGGGCGATTTTTGAGTGAAAATTTTTTCGCGAATACAATACTTCCTTTTTTGTAAAAGGAAGTAAAAACGTATTCGAATGAGCCGTTTTTAACCTGTTTTACAAAGAATGAATGGTGCAGAGCATAATAAAAGATTTGCACTATGTATGGTATATTTTATTTTTAATAAGTATAGTACCCTATAATATGTTTGAAATATAAATTTCTTTGATTTACGTCAAACTGGGAGTTTTATTGTAACTAATCCTTTCTTAACAACATTTTATTACTTTGAAAAACAATATGGGATCGTATATAAGAATAGGAGTGGGAGGAGGGGTTTGAAAAATCTTACATACTCTGATATGGGGTAGGGGGGGGGGTCAAAAATTGCCAAAATCATCCTTAGGTAAATAACGAATGGTCCCTAAATACTTTTTTAAGGTATTTTAGCGCTTTGTTATTTAAAGACATAATCATATTTTTATACGTTTTAAATTACAGATATTAAAATCTTGAAAGTGAACTTCTATACTTCTGTGGTAAAGTAAAGGGCAATAATTGCAATTTTTTCTTTTTTTCATTTTTGTCATCTGTTGTACGTTAGCTTTATTGTACAAGCTTGTTGATTTGGTTTCTCTGGAAAAAAAAAAAAAAAAAAACGTTTAACTCGAACTTTTCCCCTTTTTTAGTAGGGGAGACCGGGGCAAGATGACTATGTTAACAATTTTCGTTGTTTATTAGTTTATTTTTAAGAATAGTAAAATTAATTTTGCATGAGCTGTTACAATAGTCCTTTGTAGCATTAAATTATATACACCATTTATTTTTTAAGATAAAAATAATGAGGGATATTTTTAGTTTTTCATAACCTTAACAAATCGTCATCTTGCCCCAGTACTGGGGCAAGATGACTTTGACGTTGGGGCAAGATGACAACATTGAAAAAGGTTGGACATAGTTTATGATTTGAATATGTTATTTAGTTTAACAAATGATACCTGTGTTTTTACATCTTACCAAGTATCAAATTAAGCATAATACATTGCAGCGTAATGTTGAAGTATTAAGTTGTGCAACTAACAATAAGCACAAATAAAAATGCCATTTTCATAATTAGAACATTCCTCATGCCACCACTCTTTTCTTTTACAGCACTGGATCCATTTATCTGTTGGATGGTCCCAATATTCCTCTGGACAACCAGGGCATATTATAACACCATCCTTTGAAGTTGATGCAACTGGATTGCTTGGCACGAATTGTATAGACTTGGATCTACAGGAACTTAGTTCGAGTTGTTTTTACTTATTTCTTAGCTTCACGGGATTATCTTCCCATATTTTTTTTTAAATAATCTATTTTTTCCTTCCATTTTGCTCCTTGTTCTGACATTTCTCTGATGGGTGTTCTTGTAAGGATGTTTGAGCTCAGTTTTCTGCCCTTTCTTTTTTTTCTCTTATTGAAATGTTTTAGGCAATGCATTGAAATCAGAAACACTAACAGGCTTCTTTGGTGAATCGGAATCAGCAATTGCCGTAAGTTCTGCTTGGTCTGGAGGGTTTATATGTTGGTTTTCTACTATCAAAGACTGAGTATTAGCATTATTATTCTCAGTTTCATCACCAACGAGCTCGTCATCTTGCCCCGCGTTTCGGCCCGTCATCGTGCCCCGGACTGCCTGTTTGAACGGATTCGTCTCTATTGCCATAAAGGATGGCGATTTATTGACTTTTATTCATGGTAATATGTAGTATTTAAACTGAGTTATTCATAAATACTAAAGAAACACGAGAAATCTTATCTGTATCTATAGCAGAGCTTATTTACATATGCGCAAAAGTTATATCGTAGCAACTATAAACAATCAGAGCTTCAGAACTAACACAAATATGGCGATTTCAGCGTCTATATACTATTTCTGAGCGAACAGCGGATAGGAGAGCCAGTGTTATCCAGTTGATGCTGTTACCTTCTGGAAAACGGAAAAATTAAGGTATTCGTCATCTTGCCCGGCTCGTCATCTTGCCCCGGTCTCCCCTACTGATTCCAAAACACGTTTCTTCAAATATCTCGAAAATTCTTTTCTGCAGGTACTACCATTTACCTTCTCATCTCAGTTTAAATCCCTCAAATATTTGCTCTTCATGTTTATTACTTCCTTTGAAAGAAAAACATATCAATCAATAAAAATTAAAATTTGAAAAATCAAAGAAAAAAAAATAAATAATTGGGGTCTCATGAGGAAGACTTCCCTCTCCTCTTGAATAGGGATAACCAAATGAGGTTTTCGTGAATGCTGCTGGCTGTCAACCTAGAAATGCAATGTTCATCCCCGACATCACATATATGCACAAAGGCATAAATCATGTAAAATAACACAAACACGAGCAAAGTAAAAAAAAAAAAAAACATAAATAATTGAAATGGCGTTCTTATCAGCAAAATGTGATTTCTTATGCGTGGGCGCAGGTGCGATTAATTCGTTAGGCATGTTTAGCTTGTTCTCTCTCAAGTATTTTGTTTGTTTTTTGTTAAAATGGAAAAACTTGACTATCATGCTGTTGTAAAATTCTTTATTTTGAATGAATTAACCCCTAAGGAAATATATCCAAAGTTGATAGCCGTTTATGGGAGTTCTACTCCTTCCATGTCAACCGTTAAAAAATGGGCAGCTGAATTTTAGCGTGGTCGCTCGTCTCTCGGAGATGACTCTCTGAAAGGAGGGCCAAAAAGCACTACAGCACCGGAAATCATGACTGGAGCAGCCCTATCCTTTCAATCACTTGGGGGACAGCCAGAAAGATCAAGGGTCACTCTCTGAGAGTAAGGTGCCTATTTAAGTACACAAGTCTGGTTTTTCCCGAAACGGGTCAAAATTAAGAACGAGAAATGGGTTGAGAAATCGTCACCGAAAGCCGACTGCCCATTTGGAATGGTTTTTTCCTGGCTAACACCTAGCATTTGTAAAAATTTGAGGCAGTAGCACAGCTTAAATCGCCCGTCATTTTTCTTGAAACTTAAAAATATAACGGGAGCTCTACATAATAGCTCAGTCAAACTATGCTTGCCGGCTACTGAAGCTATTGCCAGACGAGAAAAAAATATTCATACAAAAGTTCATTGACAGCTTATGCAAGCGCGCTTGATTCATATCCATTAGGTTGAAAAACAAAAGGTTTCTGAGAAACAAAAAAGAAGAATGTTAGAACTCCATCATGAACGTACAAAAGTGTTGGGGAAGCGAATGAACGATATCAATAGAGCAAGAGCCAGTGAGCGCCAGACCTACATCATAGTATACAGGCTCAAAATTCTTCAGCGTAAGCACGTCACAGCAGGTAGGAAAGGATTGATATTATTTAAGCTGAGTCGCACTGACTTTGGCAGGAAATAGGTATAAAAAGTTGCGCTTCAAAAGCTGAGTCCTTCCAAGTCGAGTGACCTCGTCGTCTCCACCCGACGATCTCCGATTGGAACGAAATTTTATAGAGGTGCAGACATGCCTTGGAAGTTCACCTATACTAATTTTCAGCTTCCAAGACCCAAATCCTGATTATCTACGATCGATAGAAAAAAAAAGCTCCAAAATGACGGATCAGCTTTGTGAAAACAAATTCCAATGTTTAACATGGTTCTCCCACTGGAGGCCATCTTATAGCCCACTTTTTTTTTTCCTTTTTTAGGTACCCTATACCCTCAAAATTTATGACCTGGAAGCTGCAAACTTGCATAGGTTAGTTTCAAAGGCACCTCTCTAGAACGTCCTCCAAATCGGAGATAGTTGGATGAGAACCACCAGGTCACGAGACATGGAATGAATTTATGATGTTCAACTTTTACAGCAATTATGCTCACCTTTGCTACTGGTTCCCTGCCAAAGTCAAGATCGGCTCAGCTTAAATAATAGCGAACTTTTTTTACCTGCTGTAATGTCCTTACGCAGAAGGAGGCCTTTATATTATGGCGTAGATCTGGCACTAATGGACTCCAGAACTACAAGAATTGAGCAATCATATTTTTTTTAGTGAAAAACACAGCAAGGACTCGAAATGCCGACCAAGCGTTTCGTTGAACAGATGCGAACGGCGATGGTTTGCCGTTTTTGAAGAAGAACATTTCTCTGATTATCTTTCCCCGGTACCAAGAGCAAATAGCTCAGTGTCTCAGAGTACAAATTCACATGCGGTAAATTCCTGATAGCCGTTGAATATATGCTATGCAGGCAGGTACGAATGAAGTCATAGGCGATTACTTGCATTGCTCCGTCTCACCTGATCCGTTTCAACTTTCTTATTTTGTGTGTCTTTGAATGTAATGCAACCATCCGTTTCAATGTATTTTTTTTTTTTTTTGGCATTTGGATAGGTACTATAAAATATTACCTGTATATACTGTATAGTATATAAGTAGGGGAATGTGGGGCAAGGTGAAATAGCGGGGCAAAGTAAAATAGTGGGCCAAAGTGAAATGATGAAATATTTACTCCGCTTTTAGAGCCACTTACCTAATAATATTTAAACTATGTAAAAACACATATAGTCTACTCCAGTCAAGAAAATATTACCTCTGAAAATCAAAGCATAGGGTAATACAAGCAGTTTTCAAAAATGGATACTCAAATCGTAATATTTTATTGTAGGTCAAAAATTATTTTGGTATTATCAAATGATCAAGTTCCTGTTATTCGCATTTTAAGTATTAATTAGGGCCTTCAAACATTCGGTGCAGTATTTATTAAGTTAAAATTTAGCTTATTTGTATTTTTAATACTTTTTGCAATTAGTCAAGTGCATGCGGGGCAAAATGAAATAGTTCATTTCGTTTGCTCATCCAATCGTTTACTAAATCACTTACGTATTCATTTCTTAAGTAATTTATTTACGTTCCTTCATATAATAATTCACTTATTAATTCATTCTTTCACTAATTTTCTTCTTCATTCACTATTTTATTCACTCATTTATTTTTCTCCTTATCAATTAATAAATTAATTACTTTATTAGTTTATTGTTTCAGTATCTTTTCCATTTTTAGTTGCTCATTATTTTGTTCAAAAATATTTTCTACGATCGAGTAGAAAATATTTCATTCGAAAATTATTTCATTTTTCACTTTGCCACATAAAGGAAAAAAAATGACAATTTTCCACTTTTTTTTGAAAGCATTTTACTGCCAAAAATAAAAATAACGTTTTAATGCAAGTTTTATTATAAAATAGAATTTTATTTCTTTGTATACTGTAATTTTCAAAACGTATGTTCAACCACAAATTTTTTTATAAGCTACCAATGAAGGGTGAGGTGGCTGAAGTTTACTTTGTGTAATTGAAAAAAAAATGTTTCTACAGAACTTTAGCTTCCTTTTTTAATTTTCTTATGAATTAAATATTCATATTACTGAAACTCTCTAAATTGAACTAATAATTTTTAATTTATTACTTATTCAGTGCACTATACAACTAAGGTTTATCATTAACATGGCTGTAAATATTTTAACTCCGACTTTTTTTAAGACTGTTAAGTCAATAATATTATCAACTAAAACATTTCATAGCATAGGCTTAAAAAGAAGAGTTTTGTAAACTACAGTAGACCCTCGTTTTACGCAGGGGTTACGTTCGGCAGAAGTGCCGCGTAAATCGAAACCGCGTTAATTGAGACCTAATACTAGTGTTAAAAAAGGGGTTTGGTTCCGTAGATAACAAAATATTTCATTTTAGTGATGACTTATTGTATAATAAGTTTAATGTGTACTTATATCGACTTTTATGCACAACATGCATAAAAACAAAAAAACAAATTCATTTCGTGTTCTGTTTATGAAGAGGAGCTGGCTGTGATAGTCTTTTGACAGTCATTAAGAATTTCTCTCTGTAATTCTTTGCAGAGCATTAACGCATTCATGCTCACTTGCGTCATTTTCATGATAGAATCTCCCTTCACAGACAAATCAGAAAGATCATTTCTATTGTCTAGGAATGGCTCACAATTTTTAATGTGAACGTTTTTGGTTGTGCGTCACCGCCGTCGGTATCCTCGTTGGTTTTGTCCTCCTTTGTCACTCCTAAAAGCTATTCTTCGAGTGAGTTCTGAACTGTGTGAGTTTAGTGACTTTACTTCTGAAAAGAGCTCTGGAACAAATTGCTTGAAATGTCTCCAGTGACCGAAGCTCGATTATTAGCACACCAAAATGCAGTTTATTATGTCATTACGTGTAATCTGCAATCTTTAGGAGTTTGGATTTTGAAAGAGGGGGGGGGGAATCTTATCTGATTGCATTGCCGCATCCGCGTAAAACCGAAACTCATCCGCGTAAAATAAAATAAAGGTGTCAAATCTTAAACCGCGTATAACCGAAACCGCGTAAAATAAACCCGCGTAAAACGAGGGTCTACTGTAATTTTTTATAAAAACTTAAAAAGAACATTTTGCTAATGTGTTTTCTACATCACTGATCTTTCCAAATCCATTTATAATTGATGAATACTTTTCTAGCGCAGAAGAATTTTAATCCTTCGATTTAGTTTCCCATTTTTTTCTTCTATTTTCTAACAAATATGAAGTTCGTACACATAAGGAAAGGTTTTGATTGGTTGGTTTAAAATGTAATCCCGAAATAAATTACTCTTTGGGGTATTGTTAGAGACTCTTTAAATTTTAAAAGTGACACGCAAAAAATAGTTTGAAAAATATATGTGTATTTTAATTTTATACTTTAATTTTATACTTTAATTTTATACTATTAATTGCTTTTTAAGGGACAATTTTGAAACTCTGAATGTGCCGAAGTTTCGAGATCCTGCTGAAAATCGCCTCTAGATAAAATAAGAAGGAAGGAATTAATAACTTTTTCAGCGCTACTGAATAAAATGCCAAGTATAATAGCACATTTTTACCATGTTGTATATATTCTTTTGGATAAGATGCTGAACTGCTGTATAAAAATTGCTATAATTATTCACATAACTAAATGTGTACACACACAAAAAAAAAGACTAAAAAAAAATAAACATATTTCCTTATTTCAAGGTGTTTCAAATTGAAACGACCACAAGAACTGTATTTTAAGATTGAATACGATTTTAATCCCGAATTTGAAAAAACTCCAAGTTAACATGGCTAAACAAAGGGGTAGGTAGCAAAACTATTTTTTCCAATTTCAATGCTGGGTAGTGCGGAAACATTGCCACTCCAATAGATGCGCATAAAAGTTTTGGAAATTTTTTGGAGAATTTCTCAATCTGTTGCAATTACGTTGAAATTTCGAGCAAATGCTGTTTTTTAAGGATTTTAGAAAAATTAGTAAAAAGAAAGTATTTTTCTATTTTCGATTATGGATAGCGGGAAAAAAGTGACATTGTAGGCAGTAAATTCCTATAAAAAATTTGATTTGTATGGTATAGTTCTTTCTTTAGCCGCAAATGCGTAGACGATTTGGCAATTTTCTGTTTTCGAACATTTTAAATAAATTTTGTCGAATAGTAAAGACATTTTTTTCGCCATATCGTCGCCTCAAAGCAACAGTAAGATATCTTAGTGTTATTTCTGGAATTATACGTCTTACTATTGCTCTGAAGCGACGATATTCATCTAAAGTTATTATATAGTTTATGACTTGTGAATAATTCTCATATGTTTGGTGTATTACAAATTAACTACTTAATTGCTTATAAACTTGAAATATGCAATCAGAAAACTTTGCGCAGCTGCGTTCAAAATCAAGTGTAAACAGCACAAAACTCAACAAAGAACTAAAGAAGGGGTGGAAGTACAGAAAATTTCTGTTTTCCACTCTCAACAGAGTTTTATCTACACTGTTTTAGGCAATAAACGTTTTTTTCGAGTTGAATTTCTACATTTCAGCGATTTCGCTTCTATTCCAATTTTGCTACAATGAAAGTATCCCTTTCTTCATGGTTAATTGCTGCTTCCGTAAATTGTTGTGTTTATAGTACATGCGGACAGCTGTGTTGATGCGAAATGTGAGTCTAAACGAACAAAGGAACTTCTATACTGTGTCAACAGTTAAACTGAAAAACATTTGACAAGAAAAAAAAATCATTATTCATTAATTTATTTGTAAAATAATGGAAAGTTTATCAAATTTTTCATAAAAAGGCACTGTTCCATTTGTAAGGAGTAGTGTAAAGATCTTCTTGAAACAAGTTCTCTGAAAAATAAATATAGGAATAATAAGCAAACTTCACATAAAATTTAAAAAAGAATATGTAAAACATAATAATCATTCGAATGTAAAATTTTAATGATCTTCTTTTGTACTAATTTTCGCAAAGTCTGACTAAAATTAAATGTCTTTTTCCCTAAAAAAACGATTTTTTTCTGAATACTTACACAAATGCCTGTCGGTTTTTAATCAAACAGAATACTTATGTTAATTAGTGGTATTTTCGTTACTACCAATTTGATCTGTCAAACATCGCATGTATCTTTTATCCGAGTTGCATGAGCACCATCGTTTTATTACATAATTTTCTTTATTAACTAAGCCTTCAGTATTTTAGTGTGCTGCTAATGAAGCACGTTAATTAAAATTTTTAAGATTAATTAGGATTTTATTTTAAAATTATTGACCTTTTTAATTTAGGTTTTGAAGTCGGAAAGTTTTTTTCATGTTTATGATGATTTCTCATATTATCGTCTTCAGTTGTCGGTTTGCAATAACTTTTAACTTAACTGTTTCAACTCAAAATTACTTTTTTGTAATTAATTGCACTTAAAGAAAATGCTTTTTCATTGTTTGTACTGAAATTTAAGAAAAACTGTCTCGAATTTCTAAAGATGTATAGAAAAAAAATAAATCTTTTCGATTTTTTCCTTTTATAAATTAATGAGCACTTAACTTTTACTTGTGAATTCTATGATAAATGACACAAAAGTGACCTGTAATTAGCACAGGTTGAAACTCGTTCTGTGCAAAAGCAAAAGCAATTAAAATTCTTTCATTTCCAGACTTTCTTCCCGTTGAAAACATTCTTAAAACGTTTCTTTCTTTTTATTAAATTTTTGCTTTGCATGCAGAGCAAGGTAAAAAATGAATTATGCAGATACTCGTAGCTGAAACCGAGTTAAGTTTCCAATTTCTGAATTTGCTTTCATGTCATTAAATCTCAATAAATAGAAACTTAATACAAGAACAAATTTCCTTTTCAAGTTTTTATGCGTTAAATAATTTGTGTTATTTTTAAACGTGACGTAATTTATTTCAAAAGGTTAACAAGAAATAATTTGCCTCTTTTGCTTCGCTTTTCACGGAAGAATAAAGCTACAAACTTTGTTCCAATTTTCCACTATTTTATAAAACATGATGGGTCGCACTATCAATGCTGTAGTTAAACAGCGCGAATTTATAACCAACATTCTCAATAATTTACAGAAATTTTGCAAAATTTAGTATCCGCATTATCTTACTTCATGTTTAAATAGTCCACTAAAAGCGATGCCCGTATTTGAATGTTGCAGCTATTTGTTTTTGCTTAGATATGTCAAAAAGCATTCAGTATCGTAAAAGTTCAGCACAAACGCATTCATTGAATTTATAAGAGAATGAAATAAAATAAGTTTAAAAATCGTAAGAATGTTAACAGTTTTATGTTGCAATCAATCAACAGTGACTGTTTTTTTTAATTCTTTGTTTTATAAAATTTGGTTTATGAAAACGTTTGGCTCTATATATAGGAATATTTCATTACGGGTAAATTATTAGTCTTACATCGTTTAAATAGCTGCTGAACTGTCGGAAAGACTTGAGGTAGGCGAACACACTAATTTTCGAAAAAATAAATTTTTTTTGACATTTTGAAAAATTTAGAGAGCCGTAGTGTTCTTCTTTCTAAATCCGCAATTGTTTTTCAAATCAACGAGTTATTGAGAAATCTAGAAGAAATTTACTAAACTAAATGCACTGCTTATAACTGAAATTTTCTTTTTCTTTCTTGATTGCCTCTTAACTACGTTTTCAAGTTTTTATTTACGCCAACAGCTGTAACGAAAAAAAAAAAAAACTTTTAAGATTTGAAGCTTTACAAACATGATAATTGAACAACTTATTATGATATAAAACTCGAAAAGTAAATGTACATGCAATATATGGTTTTGGAATAATGATCATCTAAACTTAGGGGGCAGAAAGCACGTTTTTCGGGGGCCATTTTCAAAATTTTACCCATAAAACCTGTTTTTAGTTAATTATTTTTAAATAGGAGGGTCATATCACTTTCTAGCATGTCACAAAGAGATAGACTTAAAAAGTTTTTAAAATTATGAAAAAAAGAAGGCCTTGGAAGGGTTAAGGAAATGGTTGCTTTTTGCAAAAAATACGGCCTTTAAAAAAAAAAAAAGAACCTATCGAATTTTTTTCAACAAATAAACATTCAAAATGTGTTATTTATGCCATGTCCAATAATCGTATAAAGTTTCAGAAAGGTGCAATGAATATTGAAGAGGAAAAAAATTAGGGTGTTCGCCTGCCTTAAAAAAGGGATTTGAAAGCCTATTTTTTCGCCTTATAGGTCGTATGATTGATCTTTGAAAACTTCTGATTGTGAAACCATCTATGTTGCAGGGCACGCATCATCCACGCATCACTTTAGACATTTCGTTAAACAATCAAAAATGAGCTAAGCAATCGATTTGATTCTCTGTTCAAGAAAACACACGCTTATTAAAAAAAAATAAAAAATTTCAAAAATAAGAGAACACACAAAATAAAGTGAGAAAAGTACTTAAAGGTACGTAAATCAACAAAAAATAAAAAATCACTAAAAAAAATAAAAACCGCGACATTACTACTTTTTTGGATGAAAACTTTTTTTTTGTTTTTAAAAGGAGAATTTGAGAGAAATAAAGCAGCATAAAAAAGTTGCATTTTTTCCTCTGTAAAATGTGACAACTCTCATTCTTCAGATGCAAAAAAGAGAATTTGAGCGCTTTAAAGACATATTGAAAGAAATTTCTCATAAAATCCACCAGAGATTTAAGATCACATGCTATCAATCACATTTGACTCCCTTGAAGAAATCTTCATAAAGTTTCTGTAAGAAATCAGCAAACTTGTCAGTTCTTTTATTCTAACCGACATGGAAAAAAAGAAGCAGAGTTTTTAGCAGAAATTGAACTCGAAAGCATCCATATCTGCCTCTCTTTCTTTGCTTTCCGCCCATAGGCACGTTGGACTGGTGCTTCAAAGAAAATGAAGATGTAAGGAAGTGCAGATAAAGACGCTAGAAATTTTAAGTCGGTAATTCCAATCCGTGAGGATTGAAACCAAATGGAATTCTTTTCTAGTGGCAGTCGTTCTAACTATAACTGTACCAGTGAGAAGATTATATTTTAACAGTAGTACAGAAAACTAGCAGGAAAGCGGAGCTTTAAATAAAAATTACTTGACATAAGGAATATGAAAATCAATAGTTTTACAAACTGAAAAAGGAGTTTCATTTACAAAAAAAAAAAAAAAGATAGAATTAAAAAAAAAAAGGAGAGAATATTAAGCGTTTTTTGTTTTAAAGCAGGGTTTTTCAATAGATAACGCTTGATGCAATAATATTTTCTGTTTTTCATCCTAATATTATTATAATATTTTATACAAATTTTAATAGAATAAGGCATGTTTTTACCGGAACTGCTTGGCTTTTTGGATTTCCTTATGATTCCATAGCTTTGGCTTATTTTAAAAAATTTTATGTGTTATGAAAGAGCTTCAACATGCCTTTAGTGTAAAAAAATGATACTGTAAATGATACTTTTAACTTGAGAAGCAGATTCATTTACGCAATGATTCTTTTGATTTGCCTTTTTGACATACCAACACCACAAACGTTTCTCTTGTCGACGTAACTCGACAGCATCTATGTAGTATATAATATATTGGAACAAGGTGTTTGGAAAATTTTCAAACTGAGAATATAGGTTTTTATTAAAATTGATTAACACAGTAAGAAAAGACTAAGAACGTTTCCGTTATAAAAAAAATAGAGTCAAAATAAATAATTTTCACACTAATTCTTTTTTTTAAAAAAACATTTTTTTAAGGCAATCAAATGCCAAAGCTTCTAAATTCTGGGTAGTTAAACAGAAAAAGGAAGTTTTTTTTTGCACTGATTGGTTTTTCAGAAACAGCATTAAAAAAAAAAATAGACGCTAATTTAGTTCTCAAAAAAAGGGTAAAAATTTCAAAAAAATAAATAAAGGTTATAAATGATTGAAAAAGTACAAAATTTTAATTAAAGATTCAACTATCCCTTCAGATTTCGTCACGGAACCGTGCTAAACCAGCATTCGAACACTGTAGTATCATTTCACTATTGTGAATTTTTTAGATCTAAATCGAGTGACTCAAAATAAAGCTTCAGATGTAGCTGACATGCCGTAGCTGGATAATAAGCTATTAGTGGTTCAGCGACGTATTTTCCATTTAGCAGTGTCAAGGAAATAAAAAAAACATGTGATAAGCTTATAAAGATTTTTTAAATAGTCATGTAAAAGAGGAAACGAAATATTTATATCAGAAAAAAGCATTAGTAGATTAACACACTTCGATAAATACTACTTAAAAATATGCTCAAAAGTATGTATTGTATGTTTGCATAAAATCAGCATATAAAAGAACTAAAAGAGCTGTTTTTTAAAGTAATTTTTCTGGAATTTCGTCACCAACAATAGGGGTGGAATCTTTAGGAAAATATTTCTTGTGGTGGATGAGGATAAAATCTTTTGTAGGAAAAATTTCAAGGAGTACTTACGGTGTTTATCAAAGACAGGTGTTGTCGTCCCCATAGCGAGTCTTCTTTGAAGTCACTGGAGAAATAATATTCGTCAAAATAAAAATATTATACAAAACTATGAAAAAACATAAAATATAACTATCAAAATCTAGTGTTGACTTAAAGATTACCTCCCTTTAAGTAGCTTGAACGCAGCACACAAAACAGAGTTCATAAATGACATGGAAAAAAAGCAAAAATGTAAAATACTGTAAGTACAGGAAAGGCGCCAAAACTGACATAAGTACGGTAAACCGACAAACCAGTGTTTTTAAATGTGAATTTTGAAATATAAAAGTAAGTATTGATGAACCATTTTGTGGAATTATGAACTTATAAAGGAGTGGTTTCTGAGTCTGGGTGAATATTTAGAAACTTTTGTTGGCATGTTGGTTTTGGGGTTATAACTCTTACAGCGTAAATTTAAAAATATCTAAACAAATTGAACTTTTCCAAATGTTTTCAACACTTCTCACAAAATAAACATATATTTGAGCAGAAAGTAGATTCTGCATTATATTTTTGCTCAAATTTATTGATTTTGGACTTCTAGTATAGGTTTAGAGCCCAAAACGAAAGTGGTATTTCGGTTTTGGTACTCTTCCTCTACTTAATATTTAAAAATAATGTATTGTCAACAGTTATGACAGAAACTACTGAAAATAAAAAATAACTGAACGAGAAACTTCATACCAAATATTTTTTGGGAAGGAAACAAATCTGTGGTAGTTTCCTTGCAAGCTTATCATGTGCATTATTCTTTCTTTCTTTTTATTTAATAAAAAATCCTTTTTTATTTATTTTTGTTTATTATTATTTTCCTTATAAAAATTACGTTTGAAATGAACGTTTTCTTCAAGTATTTTACGTATGTTATAAATTTTACTCCATTTAGCACGTAATTGAAACAAAAATGCATGCTTTCTTAGCTAAGTAATTCTGGGTTCTAATAAACGTGAAATATATTTAAATAGCTTAAATTTCGAATATTCCCCATTTTGCCACAGAATATAAAATGAAAAAAAAAAGATGAATACATTTTAGAGTATATGATATTTGTAAGCTTAACGATTTCTTTTCACTTGAGTTTTTATTGCGAAAATACACATTGCATTAAGAGAAAAAAAAACGCCAGACAATTTTTTTTAAAACATTTGAGTAAAAAAATTTTACGTCCTGAATAATTTTCGAAAATCGCAACAAACAAGCCCAGTTAAAGTTGATTGAATTAGATGTTCATCAGAATTATATTACAAAAAAAATCAAATAGGAAGATTAAAATTTACAATGAATTTTTCAAAACTGCAATGTATTGACTTTTTTTCGTCTTTTCGCAAATAGCTTAAAATGCTTCAACTCCTGACTGAACAAGATATCCCTGGTGTTACTGATGCTTAAAAGATATTTGAAAATTGGGGGTGTGCTATCACAAATCGATAATTTTCAATGAAAGGAAATTAGGTCAGTTACAGTTAACACCATATTTTAACCTCAAAAAAGCAACCTGAAAAGCTTGAAAGTCAACTACGAGCAATTCCAGTCTCATCTACAAATCCTCCATCATGAACTGAGCACAAAGCTAAGTAAGTCCATAACTTTCTAATAATAAATACAAAAAGTTAGCTGGATATTACTGTTTATGTTTATGCAGATCCTTCAAAAAGGTACTGGATCTGGGAGATATATTTTTAATTAAATTTTGTCAAAAAAATTTAGCTTAAATGAAGGAATCATACGTGATACCAGCAGTACATGATCAATAATATTTTTTTAAAGATTTCTAAATTTCCAAAGAGAAATAAAAATGCGAAAGATGCGGAAAAACACGGATATCTATACATTCAAAAGCTCACTATTTTAAATTGAAAAAGGGGATCTTGAAAACCCAAAAACTCGTGTCTGCAGCAATAAGTAATTTTGTGCTACAAAAAGTTGGTTATTTCATTTTACTTCACAGCGCAAAGGTATTTATTTATTTCTTATGAATTCAGTGCACTCTTTTGCGCTTTTAAAGGGTAAAAGTATTGGTAAAAATGAGATCATTAAAAAAAATGTTTGAGGAAAAGAAATTCTTGGTTTTAAAACTACGTTACATCGTGACTTACAAGATTACACCGCATTTTAAATTTATGCTTAAATGTTCTAACATCATAACCTGCGTTAGGCTAGCGAAAAAGTTTTTTTTTTTTAATAGGGTTATCTTGTCAAATTAGTAATAAGTCGACGGTGTGAGAAAAAAACATCTCGAATTTAGTTCACGGATATCAATGTACGTTTTGCATGACGAGAAGACCATTTCCTAAATTTCTCTAAAAAATGAACTCTGGGAAATATATACGTTAAAACTATGTTCTTTTGGCATGCGAAAAGTAGCGCATCTTTTTTGAATTAATCTATGACAAACATAAACCTGAAGACAAAAAGTATTGCGAGAAAAAAAAGTGGTGAATTCTTTAAAGTAAAAGAATAAATAAGATAATAAAAAAATGAAGAAAGACTTTTTTGAAAACACTTCGAAAACCGTTCATTGTGCCGGAGAAACGCAATTTTATTTGATTACAACACGATTTTTAAAAATCAAATATCAGTTTTTGCGAAAGAAATTATATTTTCAAAAGTTCCTAGCCTATCAATCAAATGAAAAAAAAACTTGTTGCCAAACTAAGATAAATAGTGTGAACAGAAAAAAAAGGAAAGGCACTAGAATGAATTCGCGTGCTCTATTAAGTAGTAATAAGCGCAACAATAAAAAAAGTTAAAAAAAAAAAAAGTTAAAAAAAAAAAAAAAAAAAACAGAAACGTACCTAGTTAGAAGTTAAAATTTATCTAACACCTATTCATAAAAAAGTTAGATATTTTCCTTTTTATTAATTATTCACGTGCATGTTTTACTACGATTTTTGAAACTCAAGCGACTATTACACAGGGTTAGCACAAAAGAATATCCCAGTTTAAAAATTTATATCCTATAAACTGTTATACTTACCACTATAAATAATACACAAAAATAAAGATATACTGTGAAAGTTTTTTTTTGAACTTACGCAACAACTTAAACGTGCACGTTCCGCACTAGTGTAGCCGGAAATTTCTTCCGGAGGAAGTTTTTTAGTCACAAGAGTCCTTACACGTACATTAACTACTCTATTAGGATAGGAAACGAGGTTTCAAACAAGATTCAGTTTGTGCATTGTTGTAGGCAGTGGTGGTGTTTACCCACTGTCTTTGACGAAAACTGAGTAAAGAAAAAAAATAACGTGGGGTTAAGTTTGGGGATCTGGGTGGCCAAAACATAAAATCATCATAACCTGCACGGCCAATCCAGCGTTACGGAACGACAGTGGCGCAGCGAAGTGGGAAGGAAGGAGGGGGGGGGGGAACATCCCCCTCAGAGTTCTTGCTTTTAACATTGTTGCCAATCCTAATACGCGTGTAAGGACTGTTGTGACCAAAATATCCCCCCAGAAGGAATTTCTGGCTGCGCTATTGCAGAACGTGTTCGTTTCAGTTGTTACGTACGTTCAAAAAAACTTTCACTGATTATATTTATTTTTATGTATCACTTACAGTTGTAAGTGTAATAGTTTATGAGATATAAATTTTTAAAACCGGGATATTCTTTTACGCTAACCCTGTATTATTAAAATAGATGTTTCTTTTGCGAAATCGCAATCCAGAAGTTTTGATCACTGCTAAATATGAAAATCAATTTTTAAAAGCAATCCCTGATTCTTGTAGTATTACCATACTGTATATGAAGCCTTCATTCAAAGCTTTTTTTACCTACCATAAGGTAAAAGTTTTTATTAAACATAAAAACAAGCAAAATCATAAAAAAAGAGCCAATATCTCGTTAAGATATAGAAAAAAAAATTAACAAAAAATAAAAGAAATGATTTACCGGAGCAACAATATTTATGGTTATCTCGCATGAGCATTCGATTTTTTTTCCATTTTTCTATTTTTGGTACTGCAGAAGTTTGGACACTTGTTTGCTTTCCAAATTTGCTAAAACAGAGATACATCGTTTACGTCTAGTCATGTTTACTGCTCATGCTCCATTCTTTTAATGAAACTTTTGTTGGTCATTAATGACATAATATATTTACCAGATAGATATTTTGCATTTTAGTAGATAATTAATGCTGTTTTGTTTAGATGGTGCATTATTTTAATGGAACTTTTCGTGTTATTTAATGGCTTGATTATTTATCTTGTAGATCGGTTTTATTTCTCAACTTAAATTTCTTTGGTTGATTATGTTTTTAATTTTAATAGAACTTTCAGTATTTTCTTACATTAAGTTCAGTTAAAAAGAACTTTGCAGGACAAAATAGTGTACAGTATTGCCATAGAACTAGTTTTTTACGCAGCTTGAAGCTGCAACAAACGTGGCGGCAGTAAAATAAAAAATAATTGCCAAGATTTAAATTGCATCAAGTGCGTTATCTACAGAGAAAAAGTAAGTTTTTCAAATACGAAATAAGTATAAAATAAATACGCGTAGAAAATACTTTTAAAATAAAATACTTACGTTTTTGTATGTAATACACACTGCACTGCTATAAAACCGTGTGCATATACGTAATACCAAATGAATCTTTCGATGTTGTGCTAAGATGCGGAGAATGTTGAACGGTTTCACTCAGTTCTTCAGTTAGAAAAACTGGAAAAAATATAAATACATCAAAGGATCAATACATTTGTATTTATTTTTTAAAACAATTACTATTTTTAATATTATAATTTAAAAAAAACCTGTTAACGTTTTTTCATACATCGTCGCCCAAGAGCAACAGTTAGATATTTAATCCCAGAAATAATACTAAGATTTCTTACTGTTGCTGTGAAGCGATGATATCTTTTTAACAGCCACCAGATTAATTTTCATGTTCAAGTGAGCTTAAGAAAGATCAATGCGTTTGGTTCCTTTTTAATACTAACGTACATTTTCAAGTAAGTACAGGCTGGACTTGACAATTGTTTTCTATTTCAAAAATCTTCCCTGCATTTAAATTAAGTAAATTGAATTAAAGAGTTGCTACAATAGCACAAATTTTACGTATGTGTCTCATAATTGTGTGTGTGGAATGGCAGCAAAGTAACTCTATATCTTTCATTTGATAAAAACTGCCACGAAAGAGGATTAATAGGGATAAAATTCCGGTGAAAGATTTTAATTAGATAGTGAAAAGTTTAGGAGATATTTAAATCAGCATAATGTGTCATTAGGACATGCATTTATTTCAAAATGTGATACAACAGTACTTTTCAACAATGTATTGGTTGGCAAGAGATGAACGGAATAAAGTCCCTTAGAATGGTTTAAGTTTCGAAATTTTGAAGTAATGATGTTAAAATTCTCGTTTAACTGATGAATATTGCATGCTTTGTATTTTTTGCGAATAAGCCGATATTGTTTTCAGCTTGGGGGGGGGGGGATACTTCAAATTGAATGTGTTTTCGTTTTCATACATAACTTCAATAAAGTAAGGGAATGTGGAGCAAAGTGAAGTAGTGGAGAAAAGTGAAATGGTTGAATATTTACAATGTTTTTAGTGCCACACTTATCCAGAAATATTTTAACCATGTACTACATGTTGTAATACATAATAATCAGGAAAAATTAACTTCTGAATATTAAAGCGTATTGTAAAATAAGCCATTTTCAGAAATCGATACTCATTTTGCAATATTTTGCAGTAAGTAAAAAATTATTTTTATCACTATAAAGTTATAAAGTTCTCGTAATTAACATTTTTACTTCTTCAAATATTCATTAAATCACTTACGTATTCATTTATTTACATATTTATTTATACATTCCTTTATTTAATAAATTTTTTATTTTCTCATTCATTCACTATTATTTTCACTCAATCATTTTTTTTCCATATCATAAATATTTCTTTCCTTTACTCGTTCCACTGTCTATTAATTTCTCCATTTATTATTTTATTAACTCATCCATTTGACCAAAACATATTTTTTATGATAAATGGAAAAAAAATTTAGAATTTTTTTTTTCACTTTGCCGCATGAAAAAAAGTGGAAAATTTCTTTGAAGGTACAAATTTAGTGTCACCGTAGTATCTAGTGCGTACCGTAATTTTCAAAGAAAATTTCCAATGTGTTCATTTTTTTTTTTTTTTTCATTTTAAAAGTAAGTTTTCTCCACTATTTCACTCCGCCTCACATTCCCCTACGTTTTGTTAGGTTTTTACTATATACAAAACTCTTAATGTATTTTACACTTGGAGAATTTCTTTCTGTAAGCAGCATTGGTTGACTCGATTTTTTAAAATTAGTAAATGCTACTGTTCTGATTTTTTTAGTGAATTTTCTAAGTTGAAAGTGTCTAAGTAATTTGAATTTTTTTCTAAATAGAGATTCTCTGTATAAAAAAGAACAAATGTCTATCCACATTTGGGGATCAACAACATTTCTTCTCGTTTAAAACTATATTGAAAAATTTGAGGATAAAAGGAGAAAATGGCAGCATAAGAGAACTTTGGTATTACTGTTCTTGTTTGATTGAAACACAAGGATGTAATATGAAAAACAAAAAATAGTATGTAAAACCTGCATTCTCCAAGATTCAATAAAATAATATCGTATAACAGTTAATATTTTTTCTTATGATGCCTGTTGCCTAACTGATTTTTCCTATGACGTTTGACCTTAATTTCACGAAAGTTACATTAATAGAAAACTCGTACTCTCAGATTCAGCTGCTGTAGGAATGATATCAGGTCCTTTCTCGCTAGTATCTTGACTTTCTTCTACTTCTTTCTTTTCAGTTTCACACCTTTTAAAAAGAAAAAACAGTTGAGAATTTCGTTCTAAAACTCAATTATGTAAGAGAGAAAATACTATTTTGCATTTTAGCTAAAATCTCAGTTTAAAGCAAAATTAAAAACACATCATTGCCTAAAAAGTTTGTCGTGGTCTTCGTTTCATAAATTTGTTAGAATTTGTAATAGTGAAATTAACATTTTGAAAACGATCAAAATTTATTGCTTTCTTTTTGTAAAAAAATAATTGCCATAAAATATACTCATTATCTCATTGTTTAATCGTGTTATCTACAAGAAAAATTAATATATTTACGCAAGTTTTCTATTCCAAAAGTATACAAAGTGAAAAAGTGGCCGTTTTCAATAATTTATCTTTTTCTGTAATATTTCAAAAGTTTCAGTTCACCTTTTTTTATTAAAATATAAAGTGGAAGACAGGGGCAAAAGTCCATTAAATGGCAAGACGTATCACAGAAAAAGAACTCTTTTCTGAAACGTTACAATCCTGCTCAAAGCAATGCTTATAGCTTATTAGGGATGCGTTTTCAAATAAGTAGAAAGACTTAGAAGTACCTTAGAATTTAAAAAAAAAAATCAGTTCTCCAATAAAGGCCAAAGATAACTTTTATTTATTTTGTAGAAGGCGTATGAAAATTTTAAAAATACAAACCACTAAAAATATACTAATTCTTTCTGAAATATAAAACTACTACAGCGTTAAAAAAATCCTTTTCGATCAGAAAATGCATATATGCTTTCTTCTACTTCTCCACTCCATTTATAGGATCGGGTATAGCATGTATGAGTAAACTGAAATGTCTTTTTCAAAGAAAAACACTTTTAAGATAAAGATTTTTCCTCTATTACTGCTTTCAAAAAAAAAAAAAAAAAAAAAATGACCTCAAAGTAAATTGTATACCTTGAAAACAATTTCATCTTTAAAAGTTTTTGATGTACTTCAAGTTTGCAAATATTACTTGGCTGGAAAGTTTTAGTACATAAGTTTTAGTGCACAAACTTTAATTTTCTTTCAAAATTTATTGCAATACATCTTTAGCATTTTCTAATTTATGATTCTTCTATTCTATTGTATGTTCCAAAAATTTCTCTAAATGTTGATCTTGACTTGATTTTCCCCCAATATGTAACTTACTTCAAACTCCCCAAAACTGGTTTGTCACTCGACGCTCATTGAAAAATAAAGATCAATACAGCAAGTCTGAATCATTCAAATATTTATAAAAATAAGTATATGTATATTGTGCATTAAGAGATAACTTTTAAAACCTTTGGCAAGGATCTATGGCTAAATAAAAGTGTAGTTGCATTTGCTGCGAGCGTTACTCAGTCAATTGAATTTCAATTTCGTTGTTTTATAAACTAAACTAATATGTTAACAACATTTGCTAACAAGAGGCCTTTCATTCTTAGCTATAGGCGACGGATGATCATTTTTGAATTTATAACATTAAAATTTGGCTTAGAAAATGAACGTCATTTTGAAGCTCAAGAGATTTAGATTTCACAAATATTGCTTAGATAAAATCATTTTTAAATGTTGTACCTATCGAAGCTTGTATATAAAATTGATGTTTATTGTCTGCTTTAAGTTAAAACAAATTTGATTGTTTGCTAAAAACATTTTTGATTGTTGAGTGTTGAGCTGTTTTTCAAGCTCACTCGTAATTATGAAATAGTTTCGCATGTTTTTTTTTTTGGTATACCGAAGATTTCTATGGGGAAGAATATCGAAAAAGCAACTTTTCAAGTTTGTAGGTAAAAAGTCAAAAAAATTTTGAAACGCCCGGTATACCGGATATATATTTTGAATTAAATTTTTCAGCTGAAAATACTATGGAACATCACAAAAAATTCGTTGAAAACGTTCACCTAACGATAATAAAACTTAATGTACGATACTTTAAATATTATTAAAAATAAGTCTGGAAATAGAAATTATCTTTGAGATGAAAATTCATGAGTGGGAAAACGTGCCAATCCCGATATGTCTACTCTTAGTTGGGAACATTGCCAATCTTAAAACGAGAAATTCTCGCATCGATATTAAAAAACTCAAAAGTAAAGAGTCAATTACAAAAAAAAAAAAAAACTACCGTTTTAATAAAACAAATTGTAATTAAATGATAAGGAGCTGTTAAAAGTCCATGTTAGAGTGGAGCATATACTTATGCTATACTTACACACAAAAAATAAAGCTTCTCTGCAGTCCCTCCCGAAAATGCTGATTAATAGCTTTGCACAACAATGAGTTTTTTTTTTACTTCCTTTTACAAAAAAGGAAGTATTGTATTCGCGAAAAAATTTTCACTCAAAAATCGCCCTTAATTTCCATTTTGCTCACCCCCAAATGAATGTTGAGTTTTTTTTTCGATTCGACCACATGCGGAAAAGTGCCTAAGAATGTATAGACACGCGAAATATCCATTTTGACCATCACCGAGGTAATTACAACGACTTTTCTCGTGACGTCTGTATGTATGTGCGTATGTGTGTATGTGCGTATGTGCGTATGTGCGTATGTGCGTATGTATCTCGCATAACTCAAAAATGGTATGTCCTAGAAAGTTGAAATTTCGTACATAGACTCGTAGTGGGGTCTAGTTGTGCACCTCCCCTTTTGGTTGCTTTCGGATGTTCCTAAGGGGGTCTTTTGCACCTTTTTGGGGGGAAATCATTGTTAATATCAATGCAAACTTAAGTGGTGTTATAATTTGGTAAACACTTGGTGACGTATCGCCAAGCTTTTGGTCGCCAAGTTTTTTTCGCCAACTTGGCGACGATTTTTTTTTTAAATCTGGTTTTAATTTGGCTATTGTTGGTGATATTAGACAGTAAACTATTGAATTACATTAAAATTGCCAATAATGGGAAAATGACATTAAATTGGAGTAAAAGGAAGTCATGTGAGGCACACATCAGCTCGTTTTTTTTCATAATTACAAAAGGGTATAAACATTGCTCAGTAAGTTACCGCCCTATTGCCAGGGCTAAGGCAGAAATACATGAAGTACACCACCAGTTCAGTCGATTCCAGCCGAGGACTAATGTTAATTAGCACGAAACTGTAGTCTTCGGCTGGAATTGACTGAGCTGACTGTGTATTTCATACACAGCCAGCATTAAGTGTAACATTTTTTTTGTTTTTTTGCACAATAATAAGAAATAGACACAGAATAAGTATGTCCTAGAAAGTTGAAATTTGGTACATAGACTCGTAGTGGGGTCTAGTTGTGCACCTCCCCTTTTGGTTGCTTTCGGATGTTCCTAAGGGGGTCTTTTGCACCTTTTTGGGGGGAAATCATTGTTAATATCAATGCAAACTTAAGTGGTGTTACAATTTGGCGGACACTTGGCGATATATCGCCAGTCTTTTGGTCGCCAAGTTTTGTCGCCAACTTGGCGGAAAATTTGGCGATTTTTTTTTATCTGGTTTTAATTTGGCCATCGTTTTTAATATTTAGAGATTAAACTATTGAATCACATTAAAATTGCCAATAATGGGAAAATGACATTAAAATGGAGTAAAAGGAAGTCATGTGAGGCACACATCAGCTCGTTGATTTTCAAAGTAACTGATTAAAATTTAAAAAACAAAAGCAGTGTAAGTTTTATGGAACTCTTGTGCGATCTTCTTGGAACCCTGGGATTCTGCGGATCACATTTTAAGAAACGCTCCTTTAGAAACATAAATGTCTGAAAATGAGTCTTTTAAAGATGTCGAAGATCGTCATAAAATGTAGAAGAATGTGGAAGACTAAAATGTTCCTTTTTTATTTTTTCCAAATAATTTTAGGAATCAGCATTTGAATCCAATAATACATTGCCAACCAAAAACATTGGCAAGAAAGTATTTGTCTTGCTAGTGTTTTTACGGCAGAACGGGAAAACTACAAAACTAGTTGCACCAAAAAAATGAGGATTCATTTTCAATTTAAAAACCAAAAAAAGAAAATTTCCGATATCTGAGCAAATTAACGATGCAACACTTAAGCGCTCCAGCATCATGTGTTAAAAGTGAAAGATTATTTCACGAAGTAAGGAAAATAGATGAACTAGCAAGAGAAACAGGTTACGTGGAGGAATACAGTTTTGAACTACTAAAATTTTTGCATCGTAATTTAAAAACGTTGGGGTTTAACTATTCATTAACTAATCGTATAATGCCAGCCGTGAGGATTTAAAAAAAAATAATTTGATTCAGATTTTCACTGTTATTATCTGTTTCGTTTGCAGTCAGCATGCGAGTACATGATGTATTTACGGTGCTCAATAAATTGCTTATTTATTGTTCATAATTTTATCCAACTTAGTTGCTTGCTCAGAGTAGTTATTATGCTCTACAAGGCACATAAATATATATTTTTAAAAATATCTTTTCCAACGATTTGTGGGCAATTTTCGGCTAATTTTGAATAATCGGCAAAGTGATCAATTATGTGCAATTACGATTACTACGAATTTATCAGTGCATCCCTACAATCCACCCAAAATATGATTTTGTTTTTTAAAGATTCGACTTCACTGAAATTAGATTTTTCTTTAGAAAACACAACCATTTATGATCAGGAGATTCAAATTGCTATCGACGACGCTTACATAATCTACTGATGATAAAATTAAATGTGCATAAATTCCTTTTTTGTCACTGAAATATATCAGTATTTTACGAATTCTATTATTGTACATTAATTCCTCACCGTCTTTTTAAAAGTGAAGTAACACAAAAGCAACTTTGAAGTGACTTTAATATAGTTCGAAAAGCAAGGGACAGTAAAACGTCGTTTAAAACGCACAAATAGCGATATGGCATTTTATTGCTATTTGTACCTATTAAACGCTTATTTAATGTCTAATGGTGAACATTTTAACTATCTCGGAAATGTATTGAACCCACCAAGATCTGCGCTTTATGCCTTAGACAGTAATATCGAGTTAGGAATTGTTTTTAAATTGTTTTCTATTATTAAGTCTTTGTGTTCCTAAGTTGTATATTTAAGACCATTTTTGAACAATAATAAACATAGTCTCATTTATAAGAAACTTAAAACTTAATTTAGAACATAAAACTGTATTTAATGTAATTTTTAGTTCATTTTTTTAAACGATTAATAACTTATTTTTTAGAACTTTTCAAACCGTAATTAATTTTTTGAAGCATTATCTGAGCTTGTTTGTTTTTACTTTCATTTTCTTTTTTCAAAAGATTAATTTTCAGACGTAAAGACGAATTTTCTCACTCTCTGGAATATTATTGCAATCAAAGGAAAAAAAAGGTTTAGAAAAGTTTGAAAGAGGATTTGTATATACATGCACACTATAAGAGCCCGGAATGAATGTATTTTAAAAGCATCCATGCATGCCAACATCCACTAAAAATTCCTAAAATGTACATTAATTTTTTTTTATTTACGCAAATTTTACTTTTCACTTCTGCATAAAAACACGAATGTACTTTCTCTTCTTGTATTTTAAATATTTTCAATGACAATAAGCTCGCAGTTTTGTAAAAATTTATTTTAAGGAAAAAAAAATCTGAAAGTGAGTGAAAAGCGCAGTAATATGCAGGTCGCCCATCGTCCTCCCGAAAAATGTATTTTTTTTATGCAATTTCAGACATTAACGTCAAAAGAAGCGAAAAATATGCAATTGCATATGCACATATGCATTTTCATAAAATCCCTGCTCTACATATTATGTAATTCATATTTTAAAAACTTTTACTCACTCAGCTTCAGGATTCCGAGCTGCGTGTAATAAAAATAACAATAATAATAATAATAATAATAATAATAATAAAGTAATAATAAAATAACAATAGCACTAATAATAATAATAACAATAAAACAACAAAAGTACTAATAATTAGGGATGCATCGATTAACCGGCAGTACCAATTTATCGGCCACTTATTTTTCAAAGTATTTGTTTTTAAGCATACCTTCAAAAAGAAATTATGAGTACTTTTATGAACAATTTCTGAGAGAAATCGTCTCTCAGAAATCAACTGTTAACTATTTCTAAAGTTAGAAAAAAAAAAGAAGAAGGATTTGGTAGTATTAAAAATGATCATTATGATCATTAATCGGCCTATTATCAACAGCCGATTAATCTGTTATCGGCCAATTTGCTTATCGGTGCATCCTTCCTACTACTTCCACTACTACTATTAATAATAAAAATAGCGCTAATTATAACAAGAAGAAAAGTAATAATTATACTTTTTATGATAATAAAAAAACCGTTTTATGCAAAATGGGGACAACTATTCAATGATACCAATCATATATGTATAATCTATCATAAACAATGAATTATGTTTTTCATTAGATGGAGACAACTGCTTAAATACAACCATAATAATATAAATACACCGACGCCCGTATACTGAGTGTATAAATCATTATTCAATCGTTTTTTTTTTTTGTTTTTTTTTCATACATGTGGAGTTTTCTTTAGCTGTTTGCAACATTATGACATAGCTTTAAGTAAAAAAAAATCAAAATCCTATTTCCGGCAGTCAGCAATTAAATTTATGTAGATATTTTTCTATCTTATAAATTAATGAAATAAAATGTTTCAGATTTCATTAAATAACTGAATTATATTTATAAGTGTTAAAATAAAAAAACGGAGTTTCATGTTTGTTTATAATGTTTTATTATATTCTTTTAATGCACATATCGCAACTAAGAGGATAAAGGTGAAGAAAATAACAGCGCAAAGAAAGTTCCTGCTGCTGTACTAGTTGTACTAGGTGTACTGCTGTGCTAGCTGTACCCTGCTCTAGCTGAGCAGGGATTCTCAACCTTTCAGGCTCTGCGCCCTCCTTTGAACACTGATGAAAGGTCAGGCTTCCTCCCCAACCACACTGAGCAATCGCAACTTGGAACCGATGTTGGTTAGGACGACGCCCCCTAACACTAAACGCTTGCGCTGTCTCGCTTTTAGCGTAGAGAAAAAACGAAATCGAGACAGTTCAGAGGTTCCTGCTATCTATCAGAGATATTAAAAATTACTAGAGGAGATATCAACAATTTCTAAATTTAAATTAAGAAATTCACCAATTAACAATTTAGTTTGAATTATTATCATAGCAACGCTTTCAATGGATGGCAGCAGGCTAGCGCAGTTTTCCAAATTATTATCATAAACGGACAATTCACATTTTGAAGCAAATGTATTAGGCATTTAGTATTAAGAGGCGTTGAGCTGAAACTAGTTATTAAATAAAAATATAAATGGTAGTTTTGTATACAAAAAACAGTATTACATCACAAAACTATATTTTGAACATATTTCTATTGGAACACATGAAATCAAATAATCAAGGAGCTAAAAACAAAATAATATCAGTCCCTACTTGAGGTTGGCATGTAGTACCAATAAATTTCAGAACATTGTCCTTGACAAATTTTCGAATATTAGGTTGTGACTACGACAAAACGAACCTCAAGTCATTTTCAGTGTTCAGTTTTGTTCGACTTTATGTGTGTTATATTTTGACTTTATGTGTGCTAGGGCAGAAAATCCGGATTCACAAAGGAAAGTGAATAAAGCCTACACTAAAAAAAAAAAAAATGATAGAGTAGACCAGGGCACGCTTACGGGGATTTTTTTAATTTTTATGTTTGAATCTAGGAAATTTTTAGAGAGTGGTTTTATAAAGCAGTTAATGAAGTCAAAATTTGTATATTCAGTTGTTGCTCAGCTTGTGTTTTTAACCGTAAAAAAATGTTTTTTAGTCCAAGTCGCGTAAACGTCTTCCAAACAAGGAGCAAGTTTACGCATCGAGTGGGGCACGTTTATCTTTACTGTTAATAAAGCTCATAGTCTCTCTGTCTGGAGGATGTCTGAAGGATGCCTCTGTGACGCGCATAGTGCTTAGACCGTTCGGCTCATTTTCATGAAACTTGGCACAAAGTTAGTTTGTAGCATAGGGGTGTGCACCTCGAAGCGATTTTTCCAAAACTCTATTTTATTCTTTTTCTATTTCAATTTTAAGAACATTTTCCGGATCAAAATTATCATAAGATGGGCGAGTAAATTACGAAATTATCATGACGTGGAATGGGAGAGCGAATGAACATAGTAAATTGGCGGGAAATTCGTCTTTCATTATTTGTATATATACAGATGTACCGAATGACCTTTTAATTTTTAACTACGGGAATACCGTGCGGGTACCGCTAGTGCATAGTAAAAATGATGCCAAATAGTAAGTGAAATAGATATTTAACCAAATTTAATTATTTTATTTATCTTAAAACACTTTAAAAATTAGAAAATCACAAATCATTAATTGAAGATCATTGTAGAGGCTAAACTGTAATCATAGGACTTATTGATAGTTAAAAACAGAAACTATTTAGTCATTTTCTTCATCACTGTTAGATTTTACTAACAAAAATAAAGTATTTCTTTTCGTATACTTGTCATGCGGCTGTGTTTTGACATCTAAGACGTTGAACAGTGTCTTGTCCTTTTTTCGATTGGTTGTGTGCTTTCAAACAATAGATGCAAGCACAATTTTTTACTCTGTAAACAGAATCATTCATTAATTTTCTTTTCACAGAGTGTACTAACTTTTTCCCTGACGCAGGTTTTGGTTTCATACTTTTTTCTTTGATGTCTTCTATTTCTTCTTCAATAAAAACTTGTAAATTTTAAAGTAATTTTTCCTTTTTTTGTTCTGCCCATTTTGTTTTTTTCTTTCTAACTTTTAACTGCCATTGTTTGAGGGCTTCTTTTATCGGACTATCAATTAAGGGAAAAAAAAGAGGATGCTCAGTATCCTTTCCTGGTTCCTAAGCTTTGGTCCTATTTTTTCAAATGGTCTCAGTTGGAGTAGTCCATATATGACGATGTGGAGGGCCTAATGGGAGAAATACTTGGACTACCCATTGGCTTTTTCACTATTTTGACATCTAACGTGGTTCTGTTAGTGTTTGAACGTAATGTCTTACCATCTTCAAAAGAAAGAAAAATGTGTTACAGGATGAATAGTGTATAAAGTTGAAGCTGAACAGGCATGAAGACAACACTATATGAATATACGCTATGAGATACGAATCTGTTACTTAATTAAAAATGAATGATTTTCAAAACATAATAACCTGAAAAAATTAAAAGTTTGAGACAGTACAGAGCGAAAAAAGCTCCCGGGGCCCGTTTAGAAGTAAGACAGAGTAGTAAGAAACAGTAAGAACATGTGTAAATGTGCCCGTATGAAAATGCGTAAACATGCCCCGTCGTCAAGTTTGGATTTATTTTTAAAGTGCAACAAACTTGAATAACCTTTCTGTCCATGTAAATATAATTCTCAAAAAAAAAGGATAAAATTCTGCCACTATTTATCTATTTATCAGCTTTTAACGAAAAAATATTTATTCACAATAAACTTCAAAAAGTTCAACACAACATTTACTCGACTCGGTAGAAAACAGAGTTTTCTATCCACATGTGAAACCGAAGAACGACTGATGCTCAAAAACTTGTGAAAATATTTGCTAGGGAGTATCATCAATCTGGTATGACTGTTGTCTCTCCATTTATAACTCGTTTTGAAAAAAGAGCATTGAGTAAACGTGCCCCGGTCTACCCTAATAAATAAAATTAAAAAAAAAAATGTGATACTGTCGAAAATATTTACACGTGACCACAAAATTGAGGAGGGTAAAACCGAGTTATGTTTTTTAATTTTTTTTACACACATACACGCCTCCTTGGACTTATTTTACGCCTCCCCAGAAGGGATTCCCTTTAGGTTGAAAACTTCTGTAGCAGATCATTAAAAATAAACTTTCATGCACAGCCATCGGGTTTAGTATATACTTTGTTAAAGCATAAAATCTAATTTATGAGAAAAAAAAAATAATAAAACTTTGCTTCTTCTGAAGAATGCTTAATGATTGAAAAACTAAAATAAAAACCGATTATTTTAATTAATACTGTATGTTACTAAAAAATAAATAAATAAATAAAAAAATGGCTACACAACTGTTAAAACTCACAACCATGATGGTTGCTATCTCAATAAGGAACACACTTCGTGGAATAACGAATAAATACCTTTGTGCTGAAAAATAAAATAATCACTTAACCCACGTTTTGAAGCACAAAAATTGCAAATTGCTGCAGACACGTGTTTTGGTGTTACAATGAACACCTTTTTTTCAATGCAAATAAGTGTGAGCTTCTGGATCAAAAGTCATCCGAGAAACAGGAGATAGTAAAAATACCAAAAAAAAAAAAAAAAAAAAATTAACAAAATAAAAAAAGACGAAATGACACCTGGAGCCGAAATTTATTATGATATTCCATCAGGAAAAAACCGTTAAGTAATAAATTTCCAAGGAAATCCATAAACAATGAAACTTTTCCAAAACTGAAACCACTCTCAATAAATTAGCAATAAATATACCGCCGAGAAAATCTATCTGTGGAAGCAATGTAACAAATTGAGAAATGCAGAAGAAAACAGAGTGAAGGATAAACAAATTGGAATTATATGATCACAAAACGAATTAAGAAAGCAAAACATGAAAAATTAAAAGTAAGAATGTGCAGAGAATTCTATAAAAATAATAGAAAAAGTAGACCAATTTTAAAAATGGAGTCTACACAGAAGAAAAATACGAAATTGCAGTAAAATCGTTAACTAAATTAGACTGGTTCCTCAGGATATGGGAAGATTCCCAAAAATCAAGATCCAATGAATTGGGGCATTTTTGGATAATTTGATAAGAGGGTGAATAGAATCTTCAGCAGAAGAGAACGAAAGTTTTTTAATGGAACAAAATACCACTTGGAATTGGAATCGCTCAGAATCTTACAACCTGAAAACTAATGCAAGGGAAGAAAGGCAGAACAACCAAATTCTTAGTGTTAAAAGTTCTATTAAGAATGATATTTTGAGATTTTTTGCAAAGTTTTTTATAAATAGAATCAACTAAGGTGGACAGATAGTCTCTATCAACAGCTCTTAAATAGTTAAGTTCCTCATTAAGAAGCTCAGGTGAAGATCAAATATTCATTGCACGATAAATAAATGTGTTGAAAGCTGAATATTTTTCATTAGGAGGGCGAGAGTTCATTTCGTGTGCCTTACTATGTCGATTAACTTCAAAACTGCTTCAATAACTTACAATTCCATAACCACAACAAATTGACAAATGCAGTTTAATAAACGTAACTGGTTTAGAGTAAAACATCAAACATGCAAGTTAAAGAAACATTCCATGCATATACAAGCTATAAAAACTAAGCTGTGTAACAAATAATTTTGTAGCAGCAAATAACAATTTATGAAATTGAAAGGCAAAATGCTAAGTTAATTTAATGTTAATGCCTATTCTTTTAATAAAACACTAATAGAGTACATTCATTATAATTCGTATACTACCTACTTTTACAATGATGATCATGATGATTAAACCTCAGAATCAGTACGGCTGTACTTCCAAAAATAAGAAGAAAAGCGAAGACAGTTACAGCTACTACAAGAAGAGAAAACAGAGCGGCAGGCACTTGATCTAAAAATATAAATATTGTGTGCCTATCATTAGAGAATTCACTCGACATATTTTAACCTGATAAATAATTCTGTTACAGTTCAAGTTAGTAGTTATGTTGAAAAAATAAATAAATAAAGAGAAACCTTTGTGCAAGAGATAAAACAAAATATGACAACGTTAAATCACACAAACTTACAAAGAACTGCATACACGTTCTTCGGATTACAAGGAACCCATTCTTTTTCAATTCAAAAAAGGTGAGCTAATGGGTGAAAATATATCCAACAGCATCAAAAGGCCACCCACAGCAGTAGAAGTACACTCCTTTCTCTTGGTTTTTAACTAGGTTATAATTTTGTTATTGGTTGATTAGTTAATCTGTTTTTTTTTTTTTACTTTTAAACTTATTTGTCACTCTGAGTCGTTGCTTCTGTCAGATATCTTTTCACCTATTTTCTCGCCTCTTTTACGTCAAAAAAGAAGTTGTTTGTAACGCTAAAACACGCGTCAGCAGTTCTCAGCAAATTAGTGAAATTTAATATTGTTATATTTTCTTTTTCATTTTCCTTAAGCAAATAATTTATTTGCACTTGAGACAGTGCTATGTTTTCTGGGCAACAATTATTGATTCTGAAGAAAAGTTTCAGTTGAACGATTAAATATGGTTTCACTTCTTGAACAAACAGAAAGTAGTGAACGTACAAAGAAATAAACGTAAC